>NC_057796.1:139318119-139618119 GCF_018294505.1 Triticum aestivum | reverse complement strand
CGAAAGAGTGGACAAAATGGTGGAAGGAGAAGTTTGGCCGGCGTCCTGCTCCTGAACGGACGTGTGTGGCCGGAGTGGGTTTCTCGCATTCCACGCGGGTTTAAATGTAGGTTTTTGAATGCGGCGAGGAGGTGGGTACAGCTGGGAGTGGAGCGTGCGGCGCCCTGGGCCGGCGCGCCACTTCAAATGGCGGATGCAGTGAGAGGTCGCGTCTGCCCTGACCCCCTCGACCGTGGACCTTGACGGTGTACGTCACCTTGTGTCCAGATCTGAGATGCCACATGTACCACATGAATGACTCCAATTCGACCACCGTGATGCTAGGTGCGAACCAAGGAACACTGTTGGAGACACCCCCCTCATAATTTTCCTATTCCTGTGTTTTAAGTTCCTACGAAGAGAGTACTCCCTCTAAATGATGTGCCACTGCAAGAGCCACCTATATTAATTAACCATGCTCCAAAAAGATGGACCAGCTTTGGCTATAGTATATTGTACTAAGTTAGTAGGTGACCTTGCGCTTGGCTCTTCGCCTCTTCCGGAAGTCGAACAATAATGATGGTACTACAGTAGTACTACTTCTGGCAATCTGACACCAAATGAACTGCTGCATGTTCACCGGTTTCTCCTCATGTTCTGAGCCACCACGCACACGTTGGCGAGGGAGAAGGCGTAGTAATAAAGCTTCTCGTTGTTCTGCGAGTTGACGGGACACATCAAAGTTATTTAGTACTCTCTCCAAAAAGGGCCGATCATGTCCATGGCTACCATCCCGTGCTCCGTCATTGAGTACATGCACTATTCACGTGCCATCGAGGAGAAAAAATATTGCGTAGTACTAGGTGCCATCAAAGTGCACGACTCACTTACGCACTGCTTATCTCCATTTTCTTGCATGACACGTGCACCTTGATGCTAGATGTCCCGCGTGTGGGCAAAAGGATGAACAAAGCTCACATAAAAAAACGAGTGGAAGAACATAGATTCCCAACGACCGAGAAGAAGCAAGGAACCTCGCGGTGGAGCGTTTGCACTCATAATATTTTATATTATTCAGCGATATAAAATCAACCAAATCTCTCGTCTAGCTGGTTCGCGCGTTTTCCCCTGTTTTTTGCCGCCTGCCCACCTATAGAACCGCCTCGCGACGGCCAATTCCTCTCCAAAAACCTAGGGAGGCGGTTGAACCGAACAAGTCTAACTTGTTTTTAGCGGGTACATTGACCTGGCATCGAAAGGGTGTGATAGGTGACTCTGGCAAAATAATTGACTACTACGTTGGCATACATGAGCATGGGGCCCACTTGTCAGCGTGCTGAAGGGAGGAAGGAACGCAAGACAAAATGGAGCGTGGAAGGGTGTGAATTGATTGGCTCACATGTGATGACCAATAGAGCAATCCACTCAGATTGTACTACGTTAAAAAAATTTATGCAAACACGGCCGGTTATACTGTGAGTTGGTGACCGTACGCTTGGCTCTTCGCCTCTTCCAGAAGTTGAACAATGATGATGGTACTACAGTATAGATACTTCTGGCAATCTGACACCGAATGAACTGCTGCAAGTCCACCGCCTGTATTAAGCGCACTATCGTAAAGCAAAAGCTTCTCCTCGTCTTGCGATCCACCGCGCGCGCTAGCGAGGGAGAGGTCGTACTAGTAGTAGACTAGCCATAGTGGGAGTAACTTCAGTAGTTATATCGACTCCAACTCAGCAAATTTGCTTATGTGGCAGTGAGTTAATGAGGAGAGAGGTAGTTTGAGTAACTTAGCCAGTTACTATAACACTTCATGTCCCAATGCAATATGAGTCTAAAACCTTGTCGGAGCAAATGGCCACGGGTAGCCTAACCGACTCCCCCCGGCTCTTCGGAAAATTACCAGGCCATTCAAGCCTTCAAGCATACAAAGCATAGGGCCGCCTTCCCCCGGCCGGCTATCCCCAGGGCCGACTCCCAGAAGGCGACCCAGTCTCAGAAACCTCCCCCAAGAAAGATACGAGATAGCCGACTCCAGGGAGCCGGCCCCAAGAGGACCGACTCCCAGAAGCCGGCCATGAAGAAAGCCGACTCCCGGAAGCCGACCATGAAGAAAATCGGCTCCCAGAAGCCGGCCAAGACTGCGCCCACTAAGACTGTACCCACATAACAGCGATAGGATGGGGCATGGCCGCAGTACAGCCCACTACCCCCAAATCCCGGAACAGGTATGGCCACAGGGCGCCGTACGGGCCAGCCATCCCCCGTCCGGCGCGGCACTGTAGCCGTGTTGGACTCGATGTCACCCACGACAAGCGCCAGTACGGCCCGTAGGCGGCGGGCCCCTCCTGCCAGAGAGACACCCGAAGACGGCATGGCCTCCTATAGTCGCCCAGGGGTGTGGCCGGCTCCCAATAGCCGACTACCTCCCACCCTCGAAACATGCGCCTCATTAAGGAGACAAGACGAGGTGAGGCTACAGTGAGAGCTCGCAAGGCGGCGACACTGTAGCCACGCTTACCTCAACAAAGCTCTCGTCATCAGAGGCGAGGCAACAGTAACCAGGCGCCGATAAAGCCCCCAAGCGGTGGGGCCGGCCTGTCGGCCAAGAAGCCGGCAGCCGGCGGGACCCACCAGTCGGCGGGCCCCAATGATCGGCGGAGAAGCCGACGTGCATAGACACTGACGGCTGGGACCCGCGCCCAGCCGGATTACCATTGTACCCCTGGGGGGTAGGCCTATATAAACCCCCCGGGACACCCATGCAAAGGGTTGATCTCATAGAGTTTCACACACCACATAGAGAGAAAAGGAGAGCTAGCCTTGCCCTTCCTCTTCCTCTAGCCAGACAGCTCAAGGAGCACTTGTAGCTACTTGTATTGATCTAGTGATCATGCGGAGACCCCGCAGAGCAGGACTAGGGGTGTTATCTCCATGGAGAGCCCCGAACCTGGGTAAGATCCGCCGGTGTGCATGTCTTCGCCTCATCCCGTTTCTAGGCACCGGCGACGTCTTACTGGCTCCCACAATGATAAGCCACCCGTTGGCATATGTCGCACCTACCACCCGACATTTGGCGCCCACCGTGGGGCCAGGTGCAGCATCGTCCGGAGACCTGTTCTGGACGGGAACCCTTTTCCTCCCCCGCGAGCGCAGCCAGCCTGCTGCACCCGATGGCGCTTGCCCCGACGCGCTGCAAGGCGTTGACGACGCCTGCGTAGCGAGCTGCCTTGCCGATCTTCTTGGCGAGACTCGCATCTCCGACGAGCCCGCGTCCGACGCGGGCACGGATTACCCCGAGAGTCGCCTCGTCAGCCTCCTCGACCAACTTCACGTCGCCAGCGAGCTTGCTGTAGACTTGGAGTCGGTCGGCTCCACCGACCCGATGCTTGTCGACTCCGACACGGCATCGCTCGATGCCTACCCCTCCGACGTGGTAGTCTTCAACGACCCTCTCCCTCGAGCTGACAGCGGCAGCAGCGCTGTCACTGAAGTGCTGGTCATCAGCTACGTCGCCGACTCGGGCGAGAACGCCCATGACGCCCTACAAGCAGCGATGCATGACTTGTCCGTCCCCATCCCGGCCGACGCCGACGCCGCGACCTTGGAGGCACGCCACCTTGCCCTCATCGCGGAGGGTTAGAAGATAGCCTCCATGAGATGCCTCACCAAGGCTCACCAGCGCGAAGTCGACCGCACCGCCTTCGGTACGCCGCCTCATGACGGGCCGAGCCGGGCCGGCCTCGTCAAGAAGCGCGGCGCGACCATCGCCAGCATGCTGGGGGCAGACCGCCCCGTCTATGCCACACCGCTCGAGAATCTGCGAGCCGCTCAGGCGGCCGCTGAAGAGCTAAATGGGCTGGGGGTTGATCCAGCAGCAGATGGGCTGGGCGCTCCCCTACATGACAAGGCGCATCCAGCAGCAGATCGATGCGGCCGCAGAACGGCATGAAGCCGGCGCCCGCACTGAGAGTCCTCCCCCACGCCGAGAGCACACCACGACATCCCGGTCGCCGACTGCGAGCGGCGCCCGTGCAAGGAAAGACAAGGAGCCGGCTGCTAGCCGCAGCCGGACTCGGATCACCATCGAGCACGACGCGGAAGGCCGCCCTCGAGCAGTGGAGCGCCAAGGCAATCCGCCTCCTCCCCCACCTCGGGGGGAGAGATGTCCCACCCCGCCGCCTGTCACACATCCGACTCTCGCCACCGGATCGACCGCCTAGCTCGATCCCTGGCACTAGAAGAAGAAGACGATGTCGGCCCGCCATGCTTTGGCCCCCGCATCCGCGACGAGCCCTTCCCCAAAGGGTTTTCGCTCCCCAGAGACACGCCCAAGTACAACGGCTCTGTGAAGCCGGAAGATTGGCTCATTGACTACTCCACCGCTGTCAGCATAGCGAACGGCAACAGGCGCGTAGCCGTGAAGTACGTCCCTCTCATGCTGCAAGGAACGGCACGCACCTGGCTCAATAGCCTCAAGCCCTACAACGTCAACAGCTGGCTGGACTTCACGGAAGTCTTCGTCCGCAACTTCACCAGCACATACAAGCGGCCCCCAAGCCCCGCCAGCTCTCCCTATGCGTCCAAGGTCCTAACGAGTCGACCCGCGACTACCTCACACGGTGCGCCGAGCTCCGCAACTGCTGCGAGGGGGTGCATGAGGTTCAAGCCATCGAATACTTCACCGCAGGGTGCCGAGAGGGCACCCTCCTCAAGCACCGACTCCTCTGCGATGAGCCGGCTACCCTCGATGAGCTGCTGATCATTGCGGACAAGTACGCCACGGCCGACTCCTCGATGAAGACCGACCTCCGAGTGGACGCCTCTGGGATGGTGCTCGCTCCGGCTCCCAAGACGCCGGCTGGCGACTCCAATCGGCGCCCCTACCAAAACGACCACAAGCGCAAGGCCCCTATGCCGCCTTCCACCAGTCGGCAGGTGGCCACAGTCGAAGATGAGCAGCCCGAAGAACGGCCCGCTCCCAAGAAGAAGGGCGGCAGGCCGGCTTGGCAGCCGGCCTTCTCCTACGAGCAGACTCTCGATGCCCCCTGCAAGTTCCACAGCGGCGCGAAGCCGTCCAACCATACGACTCGAAAGTGCCACTGGCTCACACGGATCTCCAAGGGCGAGGGGCTGGTGCCGCCTCCGCCTCCCGGCCCGCCGCCTCCAGCCCCCCAGCAGCCGGCTGCTCGACCAGCAGTCGGAGCCATTCAAGATGAGTTCCCTGATGAGCACGCCGCCTACGTCGTCTTCATGAGCCAGGTTGAAGACAAGGGCAGCCGGCGTCGACAGCACCAGGAGGTCAACGCAGTCGCCTCCAGCAACCCCGAGTTCATGCATTGGTCCGAAAGGCCGATCAACTGGAGCCGGGCCGATCACCCAGAGGTGATGCCGTCCCCTGGCTCCTACGCATTGGTGTTGGATGTCACCCTCGCAACGGAGAGGCGAGCTGCCCGATTCTCCAGCGTTCTGATTGATGGCGGAAGCAGTATCAACATACTGTACCGCGATACCATGGAGAAGTTGAACCTCAAGGCGAAGCAGCTCATGCCAAGCCGGACCGTGTTCCATGGCATCGTACCTGGCCTGTCCTGTTCCCCGATCGGCAAGATCAAGATGGATGTTCTCTTCGGAGACAAGGATCACTTTCGTCGAGAAGCAATCTGGTTCGAGGTAGTGGATCTGGAAAGCCCTTACCACGCCTTGCTTGGCCGACCTGCTCTGGCCAAGTTCATGGCTGTGCCCCACTACGCCTACCTGAAGATGAAGATGCCGAGCTCAAAGGGGATCATCACTGTAGCCGGCGACTACAAGAAGTCCATCGAGTGCGTTGCAGCCAGCAGCCGGCTGGCTGAGTCCCTCGTAGTGGCAGAAGAGAAGAAGATGCTGGAGCGAGTTGTGGCCATGGCCGGCAAGCAGCCGGCCTTGTCCCCCAACCCCAAGGATTATGATGCGCAGGGCTCCTTCCAGCCGGCCAAGGAGACGAAGAAGATACCTCTGGACCCGGAGAACCCGGAGAGGTTTGCAGTCATTGGTGCAAACCTGGACAGTAAATAGGAAGGCGAGCTCGTCGACTTCCTCCGTGAGAATCGAGACATCTTTGCATGGTTCCCAAAGGACATGCCGGGTGTTCCGAAGGATTTCGCCGAGCACAAGTTACACGTTCGAGCCGATGCGAAGCCGGTCAAGCAGCCTCTCCGCCGACTGTCAGAAGAGAAGAGAAGAATCGTAGGAGAAGAGATAGCCCGGCTCCTTGCCGCCGGCTTTATTATGGAAGTGTTTTTCCCAGAGTGGCTTGCCAACCCAGTCTTGGTGTTGAAGAAGAACAACAAATGGCGTATGTGTATAGACTACACTAGCCTCAACAAGGCCTGCCCCAAAGATCCGTTTGCTTTGCCACGGATTGATCAAGTGATAGACTCCACAGCCGGATGCGAGCTGTTAAGTTTCTTGGATGCCTACTCAGGATACCACCAGATTAAGTTGGACCCAGCAGATCGCCCGAAGACCGCCTTCATCACACCATTCAGAGCTTTCTGTTACCTGACTATGACATTCGGCTTGAGGAATGCCAGGGCCACTTTTCAGCGTTGCATGCAGAAATGCCTCCTCAAGCAACTCGGCAGAAATTCCCACGTCTACGTAGACGATATTGTGGTGAAGACAGAAAAGCGCGGCACCCTGCTGGAAGACCTCAAAGAAACATTTGCCAACTTGCGTTGATTCTAGATCAAGCTCAACCCCGAAAAATGCGTGTTCGGAGTACCAGCCGGCCAGCTTCTAGGCTTTCTGGTCTCCGAACGCGGCATTGAGTGCAACCCTGTGAAGATCAAGGCCATTGAGAGAATGGAGATTCCCACCAAGTTGCGGGACGTTCAGAAGTTCACCGGGTGCCTGGCCTCCCTAAACCACTTTATCAGCCGGCTAGGAGAGAAGGCTCTCCCCCTATACCGACTCATGAAGAAATCCACTCATTTTGAGTGGAATGACCAAGCAGACCAAGCCTTCCATGAGTTGAAGAAGATGCTGACTACTCCACCTGTCCTGGCGGCGCCGAATGAGAAGGAGCCCATGCTCCTTTACATTGCCGCAACTAGCCGAGTGGTCAGTACAGTCGTCGTGGTCCAACGCCCAGAAGAAGGCCGAGCCCAGCTAGTTCAGAGGCTGGTATATTATCTAAGCGAAGTACTATCCAGCTCAAAGCAAAACTACCCACACTACCAGAAGATGTGCTATGGAGTATACTTCGCCGCCAAGAAACTGAAGCCCTATTTTCAAGAGCATCCCATCACGGTCGTGTGCACCGCCCTGCTTGCCGAGATCATAGGCAGCCGGGATGCATCCAGGCGGGTGGCTAAATGGGCCATTGCGCTTGCACCTTACACACTCTTCTATCAGCCCCGCACCGCCATCAAGTCCCAAGCATTGGCTGACTTCCTCGTCGACTAGGCCGAGACCCAGTACCTACCGCCGGCTCCTAACTCCACTCATTGGCGGATGCACTTCGACGGGTCCAAGATGCGCACCGGCTTGGGAGCCGGCATCATCCTCACCTCTCCCAAAGGCGACAAGCTCAGATACACGCTGCAAATCCACTTCGCCGCCTCCAACAACGTGGCCGAATACGAGGCGCTCATACACGGGCTCCGGCTAGCCAAAGAGCTCGGCATACGCCGGATCCTCTGTTATGGCGACTCAGACTTGGTGGTCCAGCAGTCATCTGGCGACTGGGATGCCAAGGATGCAAACATGGCGAGCTATCGATTCCTCGTCCAGCAGATCAGTGGGTACTTTGAAGGGTGCGAGTTCCATCATGTGCCACGGGCCGACAACGACCAAGCAGATGCCCTGGCACGGATCGGCTCCACCCGACAGGCTATACCAACCGGTGTCTCTCTCCAGTGCCTCCTCAAACCGTCTATCAAGCCGTCTCCAGAGTCGGACTCTATCTTCGTACCGCCTGCCCCCGATGCAGCCGGATCCGACTGGAGGAACCCAGCAGGCGGCTCAGGGACTTCGACAAGCGGCCCGGGGACTGCCGTAGTCGCACCCGGCTCGGGGACTGCAGCAGTCGGCCCGGGGACCGCAGCGACACAAGAAGCGGTGGCCGACTCCAACTCCCCACCACCCAACCCGCCCACCCGAGTCATAGTAGCCGTACTAACAGTAGAAGAAGTCACAGCTCCATCATGGGCCCAGCCCATCCTCAACTTCCTAGTCAACAGAGAGCCGCCGACTGATGAGATCTCGGCAAGACTAGTGCAACGCCGAGCCAGAGCATATGCAATAATAAACAGAGAACTTGCCAAGCGCGGCGTCATTGGAGTCTTCCAGCGCTGCATCGAGCCAGAGAAAGGTGTGGCAATCCTCAAGGATATCCACCAAGGCGAATGCGGCCACCACGCAGCCTCAAGATCAATTGTGGCCAAAGCCTTCCGCCATGGTTTCTTTTGGCCGACTGCTTTGGAAGATGCCAAAGAGATAGTCAAAAGCTGCAAAGGATGCCAAGTCTTCAGTTCCAAGCAACACCTGCCGGCTTCTGCACTCAAGACCATCCCCCTCACCTGGCCCTTTGCCGTCTGGGGGCTGGACATGGTGGGCCCATTCAAGATAGCCCACGGCGGCTTGACACATCTGCTTGTCGCCGTGGACAAATTTACCAAGTGGATCGAAGCGAAGCCGATCAAGAAGCTGAACGGGCTGACTGCCGTGACATTCATTGTCGACATCACTACTCGGTATGGCATGCCGCACAGCATCATCACCGACAACGGCACAAACTTTGCCAAAGGAGCACCGGCACGTTTCTGCGCGACACAGGGCATCCGACTGGACTTAGCGTCCGTTGCCCACCCGCAGTCAAACGGCCAGGTCGAGCGAGCAAACGGCCTCATCCTCTCTGGCATCAAGCCCCGACTGGTCGTACCACTGGAGCGTTCGGCCGGCTGCTGGCTCGATGAGCTGCCGGCTGTCCTCTGGAGTCTGCGTACTACCCCGAACAAGTCAACCGGCTTCACTCCTTTCTTTCTTGTATATGGTGCCGAGGCTGTCATCCCAACTGACATCGAGTTCGACTCGCCTCGGGTCACCATGTACACGGAGGCGGAGGCCAAGGAAGCGCGAGAAGACGGCGTCGACCTGCTAAAAGAAGGCTGGCTGTTAGCACTCAGCCGGTCCGCCATCTACCAGCAGGGTTTGCGCCGTTACCACAACCGAAAGGTCAAGCCAAGTTCTTTCCAAGAGGGCGACCTTGTGCTTCGGCTGATCTAGCGAACAGCTGGCCAGCACAAGCTCTCGGCCCCTTGGGAAGGCCCTTTTGTCATCAGCAAGGCGCTAGGCAACGACTCCTACTACCTGATCGACGCACAAAAACCAAGAGCATGCAAGAGGGATGATTCCGGCAAGGAGTCGGAGCGACCATGGAACGCGAACCTCCTGAGAAGATTTTACAGTTGAAAGCAGTATGTACCATGCTACCGTTTTTATTAAATATGAGACAAACGGGCCCCCCGAGGAGCGCTCGGGGACTGCCCTCCTTTATCTAAGAATGACGAGTGCCATACTCATGAATGTATTATTACATTTTATTTTCTGTCTGGCACCAGGTTCGACTAGTCAGCCAGGGGACTGGCCGCCTTAAGTTATATTAAAAGTTTTACCTGAAGTCAAACAAGTAGTGTGCTGGCACCCGAGCCCTCTCTTGTTGAAAGTCGCAGCTCGAAGAACCGGCTGTCCGACTGGCAAGATCCAAAGGCAGAAAGGATGCCCACACAAAAAACGGCTAAGGACTAACAAACTTATATAACGTAAAGACGGCCTCCAACCACGCCTGCCAGCTGTCAAAACAGCCAGCTGGCCGGCCTCCCAATCACTTCACTATAATCCAACAAAGCTAGAGTACTTGCCCTCCCAAGCACTTCCCCAGCCACAGATTGCAGAGCAGCTGTCCGGCTGGGAAGGCGGCAACCAAGGGAGGGCGGCAAAGTAAACAGTAGAAGGATGAAAAGCAAAGAACAAGGGAAAGCCAAACGCATGCATAATTATATTTACACATAAAGCCCCAAACAGGCCGGCAGTCAATACAGTTTGAATACACCCCCATTTGGTGGAATTGTGCAAACTTAACAAAACACTGTTCCGAGAATGGTGAAATAGGAATGTAGAGGCAGCAGACTAGACTAAGGGCGCAGCAGGGGAGCCGGGCTGGTCGGGGGAGACGGCGCCGCCGGCTGGAGGAGTGGCCGGCTGGCGGGTCTCGGCTTGATCATCGCCGGCTGCAGGCGGCACACCCACGCGTGCCTTGTTGCTGGAGGCACGGTCAAGCTGAGGCTGACCGGCCGCTCCACCATCTGGCGCGGCGTCTTCACCCTCCTCCTCCTGCTCCTCGCCCTCGTCACTGGAGTTAATCTCCTCCGCCGAGTCCTCGCCGTCTGCCGGGTTCAGCCCGAACCACTCCTCCGGCTGGGCAACGCCGTTGTCGTCCACCTCTGGAGCGAAGGCGCTAGTGTCGGTGTAGTCGGCAATCGCCGAAGCCCGCTGGATGATAGCCGGCCGCGCCGGCTCCAGCTCTGTGTCGGCCTCCTGCCGCTAGGTGGCCAGCTGGTCCGGACTCAGCTCTGGATACCAGGCCTTGGCGAACTCCAGCGCCCGCCTGGCGCCGGACCGAGCCGCAGAAGCCTTCCAGGCCTCGAAGCGGCCGACCGCCACCTCCAGCCAGTCGGCAGTCCGACTGGGGGTGCGGGGAATCACCTCACCAGGCCAGAGGGCGGCCAACACCTGCGCCCCAACGCGCTGAAGCCGGCGGAGCATGCGGTGAGCCGGCTGGAGGGGAGCCTGAATCGCCAAGAGCTGCTCCTCCAGCGACCGGCGAGCGTTTGGCGCGATCTCGGCGCCAGCCTGCCTTCGTGCCTCGCGGTGGGCCTCGACGACCTGGTTGGCGGCGGTCGAGTAGCCAGGGAAGTACTCTGCACATGGAAGAAAGAGAAAGAAGAGAAAAACACCAAGTCAGAAATTGAGCTAAACGGCGAGCGGCAAGCAAGGACGAAGAGGAAGGCGGCCTACCGTCAACCAAGTCTTCGATCTGGCCATAGCCGTTGATCAGCATCTGCTTCGCTTCGGCCCAGCTGGCCGCCTCTGTCTCATACTCGGCTTGGAGGGTGGCCTCGCTGTCATGCACCGCCTTCAGGGCCGCCTTGTGGCTCTTCTCCTGGTCGGCCAACCTCTTGGCCAGGCAGTCACGCTCCTGTGCCAAGGCGGCAAACTCGGCCTCCTTAGCGCGGAGGGCGGCCTGAGCCCCGCCCAGCTGTTCCCACAGACTGGCGTTGGCCGCTGCAGGGATGGCAGAAAAGAAAGAAGCAATAAGGAAGAAGTCGTCAAGGAAGATCCGACCCGACTGCTCAGCAGTCGGCCTGAATCTCGGGGACTACACCCAGTGGGTGCGCTGATGCGCCCCCACATGAGATAAAAGACGAAGCACTTACCCCGGCTCTCAGATAGGTCAGCAGTCTTCTGGGTCAGCTCCCGAGCCTGGGAGTTGAAGGCAGCCGCGTGGAGGTTGTGGTAGTCCTGCAAAGTCAGGCAGAGGAGCGAATGAGAACAAGATAGCAAAACAAAGCCCGCTAAGAAGTTCCAAGCCGACTGCTCAGCAGCCGACTCAGAACTCGGGGACTGCACCCAGTAGGTGCGCTGACGCGCCCCCACGGATGAAACCAAGATCAAAAAAGCAAAAATAAGAAGACTAACCCGAATGGCCGCCCGCGTCGCAAGGAACTCGTCATTATATTTCCTCAGAGCCGTGGCCCAGGACTGAAGTCAGTTCCGGACGTCCTGCGCTGCCACATTCACCATAGTCGTCCCTCCACCCGGCGTCCACCCCGAGCTGGCGCTGGCCGCCTCCATGTCCTGGGTCGATGAGCTGGAGCCCGCGGCCTTCTGCGGCTCCGATGCGGCCTTCCCCGTGCGCTGGCGCGAGGGCGACTGGACCACCAGATCCGTCTTCGCGGCCGGCTCGCCCCCGGCCGATTGCGCAGGCGGCAAGTTAGGTCGGCCGCCTTGGGTCGCCCAGTCGGCGGGGCCGGTGCCGCCTCCCTCTCCGGGACGACGACGTCGTCCTCCCTCTCCAATCCCGGCTGGCCGCCGCCGGCTTCCCCTGGCGGGGGCTCTGGGGCCTCAGGCGCCACGACGTGCAGAGGGGTGACGAGCAAGGCCCCCTCCGCCATCGCCGCGGCCGCAGCCTCCGCTTGGGCCTTGGCCGCTGCGTCGGCGTGCGCCTTCGCCGCCTCCTCCACCTGTGCCGCCTGGTGGCAGCCGCCCTCAACTCCTCCGCCTCCCACTCCTCCCACACCTCCCACGCGTTTCGCTCCGTCGCCTCCTGAAGCTCGGTGCGAGGGTCCACGCGACGGGTGCTCTCGGATCCTCCCGGCGATCCTACGACGGAGGCGGCAGCAACCCCGCTCGAGCGACAGTGGAGCCCTGATTTTTTGAGAAAGGACAAGGATTCAGAAACTACCAAAGAAAATAAGAAAGAATGTACAAAGGAGTATACGCTTACGCTGACACCGTCTGCGGCTGCTTCACCACCTTGCGGAAGCGGGCCGCCTTCGCGGCCGCCTCATCCCGCCTGGTCGCCGCCGCCCCGCCCCTGGGCTTCTTCGGCCGGCTGCCGAACAAGCCCGACGCGGCACGACGCTTCTGCCCGCCACCCCGAGAAGGCGGGGCGGCGGAGGAACCCGCGCCGTGGCCGGATGCCGGCTGGCGGCGTGGGACGATTTCTGCCTCGTCGTCGTCCGGCCAGTCGTCGAAGCTAGCTCCAAGCCCGGAGTCGCCTGCCTCGCCGCTGGCTTCACCGCCACCCACCTCGGTGTTGTCCTCCATGACGGCCGCCCCCAAGTCATGGTCCTCCAGGTCATGCTCCGCCCGGTTGGGGAGGAATCGGCGCTCCGTCTCCGACCCGGCTGCAGGTCGAAGGAGAGAGCTCTGCCAAGGCGTGCCGACTGGTTAGAGACGGCCAGAAGGAATTCGGCAACAAAACTAAGAAAAGAAAAGGAAAAAGAAAACATACCGTGGGCGGAGGATGCGCACGGGAATATGGCTCCTTGCCAAACCTCCACTCTATGGAGAGCTTGCAGTTCGCAAGGTTGTTCACCATGTGGGCCACCACGTCATGCGGCATGTCCTTGGTGCACATCCGGCTCGGATCGAGCTGGCCGCTCATCTGACAGATCAGGTGAGGGCGGCTCTGAAGCGGAAGCACCCGGCGCACGATAAAGGCGGCCAGCAAGTCGGACCTAGTCAGGCCCTCCGACTGGATCATCACCCGCAGTCGGGCGACGGCCGCGGCTCCAGCCGGCGTCAGCGACGCGACCCGATAGGACCAGTGGGGCCGCCTCCCAGCCGGCGGGCCGGCTATGTAGGCCGGCAAGTTGACGTAGTCGCCTTGCGGGGCGACGTTCTTCACGTAGAAATAGGACTTCTGCCAGTGCTTCACCGACTGGATTAACGTGATGACGGGGAAGGGGTTGTTGGCCGCCGGCCTCCGCATCGCGATGAAGGCGCCGCTCTGGGCCGGCACGCCCTGCATGCGGGTGCCCAGCTTTGATTGGAATAACTCCCCCCAGAGCTCGAGGGTGGGGAGAACGTCAAGGAAGCCTTCGCACAAGGTGACGAAGGCGGACAGCAGCACCAACGTGTTCGGAGTGAGGTGGTGCGGCTGGAGTTGATAGAAGTCGAGGAAGGAGCGGAAGAAAGCGCTCGCCGGCAAGCCGATGCCGCGCAGGAAATGCGAGCGGAAGACTACCCGCTCGCCTTCCTCCGGCTCCGACGTGATCTCCCTCGCAGGCGCGAGACGGACCCGCACCTGGTCCGCGCCGGGCAACCGCCTCGTCTTGCGGAGGAACTCGATGTGGTCCATGTGGACGTTGGAGCCGTCCCAGTCCCCGCCGTACTGCATGGTGGCGAGAAGCTAGCGAGGAAGAGTGCGGTGGCGGAGAAAGCACGGCCCTGCGGCGGCAGAGCTGCGGGGCGGAGTGAAAAATGGTGGGACGGCGAGGCGCTTCTATGAGGGAAAGCAGGAGGAAGAAGATGGCGGAGAGGAGAGGAGCGTGCGAGCGTCTGCCGCTTCCCCTCCTCCCCCTACTTATAGCCTCGTGCGGCGAAGCCGAGGAGGCGAGGCGTGGGGAGGAACGTGGGATTAACTGCGCCCACTCCCCCACGTCCCGCGATTATTGCACCCTAAAGACGTGCGGAAACCGTCACCGGAAGACGTGCGGACGGCTTTGGGCCGCAAAGAATCCGCGCCTGGGCCTAGGCATAGGAGTGGTGGGCCCTTGGCCTGCGGCGACGTCTTGTCGCGCACGTGGGTTGGCAGGCTCTCTTCAGCCAGGGGACGCCACGTGGTTCGCAGGCGGCGAGCGGCCGGCCCGCAGCCCGGCGCACGCGCCAACAAACTCCCGCCTTCCCACTTTAAAAATTTCGCCAAGACGGTGCGCCCAACCGAAGCCGGCTCCCAGCTGCTGGCTCGTCAAGATAAGAAGCTGACCGAGCTTCTCGACCTCCACTCAGCCTCGAAGCCCAACCAGCTTCGGGGACTACTGTCGGAGGAAATGGCCACGGGTAGCCTAACCGACTCCCCCCGGCTCTTCGGAAAATTATCAGGCCATCCAAGCCTTCAAGCATACAAAGCATAGGGCCGCCTTCCCCCGGCCGGCTATCCCCAGGGCCGACTCCCAGAAGGCGACCCAGTCTCAGAAACCTCCCCCAAGAAAGATACGAGATAGCCAACTCCAGGGAGCCGGCCCCAAGAGGACCGACTCCCAGAAGCCGGCCATGAAGAAAGCCGACTCCCGGAAGCCGGCCATGAAGAAAGTCAGCTCCTAGAAGACGGCCAAGACTGCGCCCACTAAGACTGTACCCACATAATGGCGATAGGATGGGGCGTGGCCGCAGTACAGCCCACTACCCCCGAATCCCGGAACAGGTATGGCCATAGGGTGCCGTACGGGCCAGGCATCCCTCGTCCGGCGCGGCACTGTAGCCGTGTTGGACTCGATGTCACCCACGACAGGTGACAGTACGGCCCATAGGCGGCGGGCCCTGTTGGGAATCGTAGCATAATTTAAAATTTTCCTACGCTCACCAAGATGCATCTATGGAGTATACTAGCAACGAGGGGAAAGGAGTGCATCTACATACCCTTGTAGATCGCGAGCGGAAGCGTTCCAATGAACGTGGATGACGGAGTCGTACTCGCCGTGATCCAAATCACCGATGACCGAGTGCCGAACGGACGGCACCTCCGCGTTCAACACACGTACGGTGCAGCGACGTCTCCTCCTTCTTGATCCAGCAAGGGGGAAGGAGAGGTTGATGGAGATCCAACAGCACGACGGCGTGGTGGTGGATGCAGCGGGTCTCTGGCAGGGCTTCGCCGAGCTTCTGCGAGAGAGAGAGAGAGAGGTGTTGCAGGGGAGGAGGGAGGCGCCCAAGGCTGTGTTTTTGCTGCCCTCCCTCCCCCCCACTATTTATAGGACCCCTGGGGGGCGCCAGCCCTTGGGAGATCAGATCTCCAAGGGGGGCGGCGGCCAAGTGGGGGGGAAGGGGTGCCTTGCCCCCCAAGGCAAGGGGGAAGCTCCCCCCCTAGGGTTCCCAACCCTAGGCGCATGGGGGGAGGCCCAAGGGGGGCGCCCCAGCCCACTAAGGGCTGGTTCCCTTCCACTTTCAGCCCACGGGGCCCTCCGGGATAGGTGGCCCCACCCGGTGGACCCCCGGGACCCTTCCGGTGGTCCCGGTACAATACTGGTAACCCCGAAACTTTCCCGGTGGCCGAAACTTGACTTCCTATATATAATTCTTCACCTCCGGACCATTCCGGAACCTCTCGTGACGTCCGGGATCTCATCCGGGACTCCGAACAACTTTCGGGTTTCCGCATACATATATCTCTACAACCCTAGCGTCACTGGACCTTAAGTGTGTAGACCCTACGGGTTCGGGAGACATGCAGACATGACCGAGACGCCTCTCCGGTCAATAACCAACAGCGGGATCTGGATACCCATGTTGGCTCCCACATGTTCCACAATGATCTCATCGGATGAACCACGGTGTCAAGGATTCAATCAATCCGTATGCAATTCCCTTTGTCAATCGGTATGTTACTTGCCCGAGATTCGATCGTCAGTATCCCAATACCTTGTTCAATCTCGTTACCGGCAAGTCTCTTTACTCGTACCGCAATGCATGATCCCGTGACTAATGCCTTAGTCACATTGAGCTCATTATGATGATGCATTACCGAGTGGGCCCAGAGATACCTCTCCCTCACACGGAGTGACAAATCCCAGTCTCGATCCGTGCCAACCCAACAGACACTTTCGGAGATACCCGTAGTGCACCTTTATAGTCACCCAGTTACGTTGTGACGTTTGGCACACCCAAAGCACTCCTACGGTATCCGGGAGTTGCATGATCTCATGGTCTAAGGAAAAGATACTTGACATTGGAAAAGCTCTAGCAAACGAAACTACACGATCTTTTATGCTATGCTTAGGATTGGGTCTTGTCCATCACATCATTCTCCTAATGATGTGATCCCGTTATCAATGACATCCAATGTCCATGGTCAGGAAACCGTAACCATCTATTGATCAACGAGCTAGTCAACTAGAGGCTTACTAGGGACATGGTGTTGTCTATGTATCCACACATGTATCTGAGTTTCCTATCAATACAATTCTAGCATGGATAATAAACGATTATCATGAATAAGGAAATATAATAATAACCAATTTATTATTGCCTCTAGGGCATATTTCCAACAGTCTCCCACTTGCACTAGAGTCAATAATCTAGTTCACATCACCATGTGATTAACACTCACTGGTCACATCACCATGTGACCAACATCTAAAGAGTTTACTAGAAACAATCTAGTTCACATCACTATGTGATTAACACTCAATGTGTTCTGGTTTGATCATGTTATGCTTGTGAGAGAGGTTATTAGTCAACGGGTTTGAACCTTTCAGAACCGTGTGCTTTACGAATATCTATGTCATCTTGTGGATGCTACCACGCGCTATTTGGAGCCATTTCAAATAATGGCTCTACTATACGAATCCGGTTTACTACTCAGAGTCATCCGGATTAGTGTCAAAGTTCGCATCGACGTAACCCTTTACGACGAACTCCTTTTCACCTCCATAATCGAAAAAATTCCTTAGTCCACTAGATACTAAGGATAAGTTCAACCGCTGTCATGTGATCCATTCCCGGATCACTATTGTACCCCTTGACCAACTCATGGCAAGGCACACTTCATGTGCGGTACACATCATAGCATACTGTAGAGCCTACGTCTGAAGCATAGGGGACGACCTTCGTCCTTTCTCTCTCTTCTGCTGTGGTCAGGTCTTGAGTCTTACTCAATGCTCACACCTTGTAACACAGCCAAGAACTCCTTTGCTGATCTATTTTGAACTCTTTCAAAATCATGTCAAGGTGTGCTGTCTTTTTGAAAGTATCATCAGGCGTCTTGATCTATCTCTATGGATCTTGATGCCCAATATGTAAGCAGCTTTATCCAGGTCTTCCTTTGAAAAACTCCTTTCAAACAACCCTTTATGCTTTCCAGAAATTTTACATCATTTCGGATCAACAATATGTCATTCACATATACTTATCAGAAATGTTGTAGCGCTCCCACTCACTTTATTGTAAATACAAGTTTCTAACAAACTTTGTATAAACCCAAAAACTTTGATCACTCCATCAAAGCGTATATTTTGACTCCGAGATGCTTGCTCTAATCCATGGAAGGATCGCTGGAGCTAGCATACCTTTTAGCATCCTTAGGATCGACAAAACCTTTCTGATTGTATCACATACAACCTTTCCTTACGAAAACTGGTAAGGAAACTTGTTTTGACATCCATCTGCCAGATTTCATAAATGCAGCTAATGCTAACATGATTCCGACGGACCTAAGCATCGCTACGGATGAGAAAAACTCATCGTAGTCAACTCCTTGAACTTGTGAAAATACTCTTTGCCACAAGTCGAGCTTCATAGACGGTAACATTACCGTCCATGTCCGTCTTCTTCTTAAAGATCCATTTATCTCAATGGCTTGCCTATCATCGGGCAAGTTCACCAAAGTCCATGCTTTGTTCTGATACATGGATTCTATCTTGGATTTCATGGCCTCGAGCCATTCGTCGGAATATGGGCCCACCATCGCTTCTCCATAGCTCGTAGGTTCATTGTTGTCTAGCAACATGACTTCCAAGACAGGATCACGCATTACTCTGAAGTAGTGCGCATCCTCGTCGTCCTACGAGGTTTGGTAGTGACTTGATCTGAAGTTTCATGATCACTATCATAAGCTTCCACTTCAATTGGTGTAGGTGCCACAGGAACAACTTCCTGTGCCCTGCTACACACTAGTTGAAGCGACGGTTCAATAACTTTATCAAGTCTCCACCATCCTCCCACTCAATTCTTTCGAGAGAAACTTTTCCTCGAGAAAGGACTCGTTTCTAGAAGCAATTACTTTTGCTTTTAGATCTGAAATAGGAGGTATACCCAACTGTTTTTGGGTATTCTATGAAGATGCATTTATCCGCTTTGGGTTCGAGCTTGTCAGCCTGAAACTGTTTCACATAAGCATCGCAGCCCCAAACTTTTAAGAAACGACAACTTAGGTTTCTACAAACGGTGTCGTCTCAACGGAATTGCGTGGTGCCCCTTTTAAAGTGAATGTGGTTGTCTCTAATGCCTAACCCATAAACGATAGTGGTAATTTGATAAGAAACATCATGGTATGCACCATATCCAATAGGGTGCAGTTATGATGTTCGGACACACCATCACATTATGGTGTTCCAGGCGGTATTAATTGTGAAACACTTTCCACAATGTCTCAATTGTGTGCCAAACTCGTATCTCAGATACTCATCTCTATGATCATATCACAGACATTTTATCCTCTTGTCACGACGATCTTCAACTTCACTCTGAAATTACTTGAACCTTTCAATAATTCAGACTAGTGTTTCATCAAGTAAATACACTCAGCATCTACTCAAATCATCTGTGAAGTAAGAACATAACGATATCCACTGCATGCCTCAGCACTCATTGGACTGCGTACATCAAAATGTATTACTTCCAATAAGTTGCTCTCTTGTTCCATCTCACTGAAAAACGAGGACTTTCAGTCATTTTGCCCATGTGGTATGATTTGCATGTCTCAAGTGATTCATAATCAAGTGAGTCCAAACGATCCATCTGTATGGAGTTTCTTCATGCATATATACCAATAGACATGGTTCGCATGTCTCAATCTTTTCAAAAATGAGTGAGTCCAAAGATCCACCTACATGGAGCTTCTTCATGCGTTCTACACCAATATGACTCAAGTGGCAGCGCCACAAGTATGTGGTACTATCATTACTATCTTATATCTTTTTGGCATGAACATGTGTATCACTACGATCGAGATTCATTTTAGGTGCAAGACCATTGAAGGTATTATTCAAATAAACAGAGTAACCATTATTCTCCTTAAATGAATAACTGTTTTGCGGTAAACATAATCCAATCATGTTCAACGCAAACACCAAATCTCGATGGTAGAGGGAGCATGCGATGCTTGATCATATCAACCTTGGAAACACTTCCAACACATATCGTCATCTCACCTTTAGCTAGTCTCCATTTATTCCGCAGCTTTTATTTCGAGTTACTAACACTTAGCAACCGAACCAGTATCTAATACCCTGGTGCTGCTAGGAGTACTAGTAGAGTACACATTCATATAACGTATATCCAATATACTTCTGTCGACCTTGCCTGCCTTCTCATCTACCAAGCATCTAGGGTAGTACTGCTTCAGTGACCGTTCCTCTCATTACAGAAGCACTTAGTCTCGGGTTTGGGTTCAACCTTGGGATTCTTCACTAGAGCAGCAAACGACTTGCTGTTTCATGAAGTATCCCTTTTGCCCTTGCCTTTCTTAAACTAGTGGTTTTACTAACCATCAACAATTGATGCTCCTTCTTGATTTCTACTCTCGCGGTGTCAAACATCGCGAATAGCTCAAGGATCATCATAACTATCCTTGCTATGTTATAGTTCATCACGAAGCTCTACTAGCTTGGTGGCAGTGACTATGGAGAACTATCACTATCTCATCTGGGAGATTAACTCCCACTCGATTCAAGCGATTGTGGTACTCAGACAATCTGAGCACATGCTCAACGATTGAGCTTTTCTCCCTTAGTTTGCAGGCTTAAGAAACTTGTCAGAGGTCTCATACCTCTTGACGCGGGCACTAGTCTGAAATCCCAATTTCAGTCTTCGGAACATCTCAAATGTTCTGCGACGTTTCAAAAACGTCTTTGGTGCCACAATTCTAAACCGCACTGAACTATCACGTAGTCATCAAAACGTGTATGTCAGATGTTTCGTAACATCTACAGACGACGCTGAGGTTCAGCACACCGAGCGGTGCATTAAGGACATAAGCCTTCTGTGCAGCAATGAGGACAATCCTCAGTTTACGGACCCAGTCCGCATAATTGCTACTACCAACTTTCAACTAAATTTTCTCTAGGAACATATCTTTACCAGTAGAACTAAAGCGCAAGCTATGACATAATTTGCAAATACCTTTTTGACTATGTTCATGATAATGAAGTTCATCTGATTATGAACTCCCACTCAGATAGACATCCCTCTAGTCATCTAAGTGAAACATGATCCGAGTTTAACTAGGCCGTGTCCGATCATCACATGAGACGGACTAGTCAAGATCGGTGAACATCTCCATGTTGATCGTATCTTCTATACGACTCATGCTCGACCTTTCGGTCCTCCATGTTCCGAGGCCATGTCTGTACATGCTAGGCTCGTCAAGTCAACCTAAGTGTATTGCGTGTGTTCCGAGGCCATGTCTGTACATGCTACGCTCCTCAACACCCGTTGTATTCGAACGTTAGAATCTATCACACCCGATCATCACGTGGTGCTTCGAAACAACGAACCTTCGCAACGGTGCACAGTTAGGGTGAACACTTTCTTGAAATTATTATAAGGGATCATCTTACTTACTACCGTCGTTCTAAGCAAATAAGATGCAAAAACATGATAAACATCAGATGCAATCAAATAGTGACATGATATGGCCAATATCATCAAGCTCCTTTGATCTCCATCTTCGGGGCACCATGATCATCTTTGTCACCGGCATGACACCATGATCTCCATCATCATGATCTCCATCATTGTGTCTTCATGAAGTCGTCACGCCAACGATTACTTCTACTTCTATGGCTAACGCGTTTAGCAACGAAGTAAAGTAATTTACATGGCGTTATTCAATGACACGCAGGTCATACAAAATAATAAAGACAACTCCTATGGCTCCTGCCGGTTGTCATACTCATCGACATGCAAGTCGTGATTCGTATTACAAGAATATGATCAATCTCATACATCACATATATCATTCATCACATCTTCTGGCCATATCACATCACATAGCACTTGCTGCAAAAACAAGTTAGACGTCCTCTAATTGTTGTTGCAAGTTTTTACGTGGTTTGTAGGTTTCTAGCAAGAACGTTTCTTACCTACGTATGACCACAACGTGATTTGCCAATTTCTATTTACCCTTCATAAGGACCCTTTTCATCGAATCCGTTCCGACTAAAGTAAGAAAGACAGACACCTGCTAGCCACCTTATGCAACTTGTGCATGTCAGTCGGTGGAACCTGTCTCACGTAAGTGTACGTGTAAGGTCGGTCCGGGCCGCTTCATCCTACAATGCCGCCGAAACAAGAAAAGACTAGTAGCGGCAAGAAGAATTGGCAAACTCAACGCCCACAACTGCTTTGTGTTCTACTCGTGCATAGTAACTACGCATAGACCTGGCTCTGATACCACTGTTGGGAATCGTAGCATAATTTAAAATTTTCCTACGCTCACCAAGATGCATCTATGGAGTATACTAGCAACGAGGGGAAAGGAGTGCATCTACATACCCTTGTAGATCGCGAGCGGAAGCGTTCCAATGAACGTGGATGACGGAGTCGTACTCGCCGTGATCCAAATCACCGATGACCGAGTGCCGAACGGACGGCACCTCCGCATTCAACACACGTACGGTGCAGCGACGTCTCCTCCTTCTTGATCCAGCAACGGGAAAGGAGAGGTTGATGGAGATCCAACAGCACGACGGCGTGGTGGTGGATGCAGCGGGTCTCCGGCAGGGCTTCGCCGAGCTTCTGCGAGAGAGAGAGAGAGGTGTTGCAGGGGAGGAGGGAGGCGCCCAAGGCTGTGTTTTTGCTGCCCTCCCTCCCCCCCACTATTTATAGGACCCCTGGGGGGCGCCAGCCCTTGGGAGATCAGATCTCCAAGGGGGGCGGCGGCCAAGTGGGGGGGAAGGGGTGCCTTGCCCCCCAAGGCAAGGGGGAAGCTCCCCCCCCCTAGGGTTCCCAACCCTAGGCGCATGGGGGGAGGCCCAAGGGGGGCGCCCCAGCCCACTAAGGGCTGGTTCCCTTCCACTTTCAGCCCACGGGGCCCTCCGGGATAGGTGGCCCCACCCGGTGGACCCCCGGGACCCTTCCGGTGGTCCCGGTACAATACCGGTAACCCCGAAACTTTCCCGGTGGCCGAAACTTGACTTCCTATATATAATTCTTCACCTCCGGACCATTCCGGAACCTCTCGTGACGTCCGGGAGCCGGCGGGACCCACCAGTCGGCGGGCCCCAATGACCGGCGGAGAAGCCGACGTGCATAGACACTGACGGCTGGGACCCGCGCCCAGCCGGATTACCATTGTACCCCTGGGGGGTAGGCCTATATAAACCCCCCGGGACACCCATGCAAAGGGTTGATCTCATAGAGTTTCACACACCACATAGAGAGAAAAGGAGAGCTAGCCTTGCCCTTCCTCTTCCTCTAGCCAGACAGCTCAAGGAGCACTTGTAGCTACTTGTATTGATCTAGTGATCATGCAGAGACCCCGCAGAGCAGCACTAGGGGTGTTATCTCCACGGAGAGCCCCGAACCTGGGTAAGATCCGCCGGCGTGCATGTCTTCGCCTCATCCCGTTTCCAGGCACCAGCGACGTCTTACTGGCTCCCACAATGATAAGCCACCCGTTGGCATATGTCGCACCTACCACCTGACAAACCTAATAATTGCAGCTTTGCATGACACCACACTTATGTTACTACTCACATGTCCCAATGCAATATGAGTATGTTACTAGTGTATGTTACTTTCCACTATGGCTAATCGTAGTAAGCTACGCTTCTCCTTGTTTGTGAATTGACACGACACATCAAAAGTAGTGTTTTAGTCTCCAAAAAGGGATGACCATGTCCATGTCTTCCATCCCATGCTCTGTCATTCAGTGCATTTACGATTCACTTTCCATTGAGAAAATAATGTTGCGTACGTGCCATCGAATAGAATAACTTAATTTATAAAAAAATGCGCCACTGCGTCATGATCGAACTTTGATTCGTACACGCGTGGTTCCCATGAACAACTACTACACTCGCCAAATTATCTAGTGAGCTGCCTCTTCATATTGAAATGAGCTCACCGTGTACCCGGGCGTGAGTATTAGGTAAAGAGGGAAAGAGTACCTGCGTCGGTACCTGCACCTCTTCTCTTCGTGCTTCTATTCCTTTTTTCGGGTGATTTGTGCACTGATACGTCTCCGACGTATCTACTTTTCCTAACACATTTCCTCTTGTTTTGAACTCTAATTTGCATGATTTGAATGAAACTAACCCGGACTGACGCTGTTTTCAGCAGAACTAGCATGGTGTTGTTTTTGTGCAGAAATAAATGTTCTCGGAATGGAACGAAACTTTGTGAGGATATTTTATACACTAAAAGAGAATTTTTGGAGCCAAGAACCACCAGAGGGGGGGCACCTGGGTGGGCACAACCCACCAGGGCGCCACCTCCAGGCGCTCCCAGGTGGGTTGTCCCCACCTGGTGGCCCCGCAGACCCTAAAACCGACGCTATAAAATCCTATTTTTTCAAAAAAAATAGGGAGAAAGAATTATCACGTTCCACGAGACGGAGCCACCGCCGTCTCCTGTTCTTCATTGGGAGGCCAGATCTGGAGTCTTCTTGGGGCTCTGCAGAGGGGGGTCTTCGATCTTCGTATCACCAACCCTTCTGCATCGCCAATTCCATGATGCTCCCCACCGGAGGTGAGTAATTCCTTCGTAGGCTCGCTGGTCGGTGAGGAGTTGGATGAGATTCATCATGTAATCGCGTTAGTTTTGTTAGGGCTTGATTCACCTTCTGTTATAAGTAAACTTGCAACACCACCACATGCTATCAATTCGGATATGTCGCAAGTTATTGATGATGCTACTTCTACTATAAATGCTACTCTTGATGATGCTAGTACCTTGCTTGATGATAATGTGCCACTATGTGAATTTCTTGATGAACAAATTGCTAGAGTAAGACAACATGATATTGTTGAAACTGATGATGAGCTTGAAACTAGAAATCTTGAAATACCTATTAGAACTAGCCCTCCTAGATATGAATTTTCAAAGGTACCGGAAGGTTATGTTATGGGTGAGGAGGCAACTAGAGATATTCTTGCTTGTAAGGATAGAGATGATCTAGAGAAATTATTATGCAAGTATAAAGAGAATCAATGCTAGAATGAAATATGATCCTAAGTTTGCTACTTCACTTATCTTTATTGATGATAAGGATTATGAATTCTCTGTCGACCTAGAGTTAGTTACTTTGGTTGAATCTTATCCTTTCCATGGTTATGAAACTGAAACTGTTGTGGCACACCTTATTAAGTTGAATGACATAGCCACCTTTTTGCTCATGATGAGCAGATTTGCTATTATTATATTCTCAAATTATTTCCATTGTCATTAAAGGGTGATGCTAAAGCTTGCTACAATACTCTTGCTCCTGGTTGTGTTTGTAGTCCCCAGGATATGATTTATTACTTCTCTAAAAAATTACTCATAAGAAACAAGCTGCCTTACAGGAAATATTTAACTTTGTGCAAATTGAAGAAGAGAGTCTCCCACAAGCTTGGGGGAGGCTTCTCCAATTGCTTAAGGCTTTGCCTGATCATCCTCTTAAGAAAAATGAAATACTTGATATCTTCTATAATGGACTTACCGATGCTTCTAGGGATTTCCTAGATAGTTGTGCTGGTTGTGTTTTCAGGGAATGAACTATTGGGAAAGCTAAAGAATTATTGAATACCATATTGAAAAATTATGATGATTGGACTCCTCCTGAACCACCGCTTAAACCCACTCCGAAGAAGAGGGGTATCTTATATCTCAGTCCTAAAGATATGCAAGAGGCAAAGAAATCCATGAGAGAAAAAGGTATTAAAACCGAGGATGTCAAAAATTTACCTCCTATCAAAGAAATACATGGGCTTGATACACCACCACCACCACCTAAGGTGGTAGAGGTAAATTCTCTAATGAAATTCAATGATAATAAAGCAAGATGACTTTATGAGTTTGAGAATTATGAGTTTATGAGTTTGAAAATTACATTAGAAAGCAAGATGACTTCAATGCAAATTTTAGGAAACAATTGAAATACAATTCTGATATGATTGCTCGCTTGAGTTACTTGTTATTTAGAATCTCAAATGATGTTAGAGGTGTGGGGAAGCATGCTTCTATGGTTGAAACATAGTTAGAACAAGTTGCTAAATCTCAAAGAGATCTGCTAGATGAAATGAATAATAATATCAATGATCATGCTGTTAGAGTAATGACTAGAGAATGTAGAATGACTCAGGAACCACTTTATCCTGAGGGACACCCATAAAGAATTGAACAAGACTCTCAAAGAGTTAACACTGATGCACCTAGTCCCTCTAAAAAGAAAAAGAAGAAGAAAAATGATAGGACTTTGCATGCCTCTAGTGAACCTGAAGTAGAAAAACCTCCTGATAATGATAATGAAGTTTCTATCCTTGATGCTGAAACTCAATCTGATTGTGAGCACTCACCTTCTGATAATGAAAAAGATAATGATGAGGTTCATGAAGACACTCAAACAAATAGTAAAGAACCAGACAATGATGTTGAGATAGAACCAGCAGTTGATCTTGATAACCCACGACCCAAGAATAAAAGATGTGATAAAAGAGACTTTGTTGCTAGAAAGCACGGTAAGGAAAGAGAACCATGGCTTCAAAAACCTATGCCCTCTCCACCTAAGTCAACTAAAAAGAAAGATGATGAAAAATTTGAACGCTTTTCTGAAATACCGAGGCTAGTCGTTTTGCGTACCCGCTTGACTGATATCTTGAAAATGCCTTCTTATGCAAAGTACATGAAAGACATCATCACCAATAAGACAAAAATACCAGAAGCTGAAATCTCCACCATGCGTCCTAATTATACTTTTAAAGATGGAGTACCTAAAAATATTGGAGATCTGGGAATACCAACTATACCTTGCTCTATTAAACGAAACTATGGAGAAACTACTTTATGTGATTTGGGAGCTGGTGTTGGTGCTATGCCTTTCTCTTTATACAAGACTTGATTTGAATAAACTCACACCTACTGAAATATCTTTGCAAATGGCTGATAAATCAACTGTCATACCTATCGGTATTTGTGAGGATGTGCCCATTGTTGTTGCTAATGTTACTATTTTGACTGACTTTGTTATACTTGAGATGCCCGAGGACGACAACATGTCGATTATCCTTGGTAGACCCTTCTTGAATACCGCAAGGGCCGTTATTGATTGCAATAAAAGCAAGGTCACTTTTCATATCAATGGTAATGAGCATAAGGTGCACTTTTCGAAGAAACAATTCCAAGTAAATGGTATTAATGTTATTGAAAATCTCTGACAATCACTATTGGAAGTTTTCAACTACCTCTACCTACTGCCAAAAAGAAATTTGAAATGCATATTGTTGGGGACATTCATATCCCCGTTGAGGTAACTTAGTGGTTTACGAAAGTTCATCGGTTTCATGATAATCGAAAGTGGTTGTTAATAAGACTTGATAAACCTTATTAATGGATCATTTTGAGAGGTATGAAGTTGATGAATTTAGTATGCACTACCTTCTGTACCTACCTTTTGTTTTCTGTTTTTATTAGTTAAATAAAATGAAATGCCATGTTTTTCCTGTTTTCTGAATTTCCCGTGCAATAAAAAAATGACCCAAAAATAAAAGTTCTCAGAATGCTCTGAAAATTTAATACGATATTTTTGAAATTTTTTCTGAGAATTTTTTGTGCAAATAACATAAGAGGGAGGTGCACCAGATGGGCACAACCCACCTGGGCGCGCCAGGAACCCAAGGCGCGGCCTGGTGGCTTGTGGTCCCCATGTGTCCCCCTCACTTATATCTTCATCCCACATCACCACCTACCTCCAGAAAAAATCACCATTTCTCTCTCTCTCTCATGTTCTTGCTCTCAAACCTGCGCATTTCGATATCTTTGCTCGAAGCTCCGTTTTCGAAACTGTTTCTGGGGATTGTTGCTTGAAAATTGTACGTGAATATGATGAACCATTTTGGAAGGAGTTCTTCGAGGAGGAGATCCTCGGAGGCATCTTCTAGTAGCAGCTCCATTCGTCGGTCTTATGTTGAACCAAGTGAAAGTTCCATATGAGATGCCGCTACCAAAACATGCTTATGGCCATGCAACGATTATATGGTGAGTGTGGGCATTAAGGAGGACCAAAAACTCCAAAAATATTTCAGTGTGTTTCTCTGAATTTCTTTTCCTTTTATTGAGTCATACCGAGGAGAAGACCACGATGAAAATGTTGAGTGCCTCTCATATGCACTATTGTTGATCTAACAAAGAGCCCATATTACCTTGTCTTCTCCTTTTGAATAAAATGTTTGTAGATTCCAGCTTAGTCCACATCACTCTTGCACTATTATTATTTTCATATCGTTCGGTCGTGCAAGTGAAAGGCAATAATGACGATATTTGATGAACTGGTCGTGGCACAGAGAAACGGGTATGAACTCGACTTGTTCTGTTTTTGTAAATATGTTTAACCTAGTATCCATGATTTAGCCCATTATGATTAAACATGTTTGCAATGACAATTAGATATTATAGTTTCTCATGCCATGCATAAGTAGCTAGGAGTGGATAATGATTTATCTTGGATGTCAACATTGCGTTAAAATGATTGTGATGTAGTATGATGATATGGTATCCTCCTTTGTATGTTCGAGGGGCTCGACTTAGCACATGTTCATGCATGTAGTTAAATCAAAACCAACATAGCCTCTATGATATTTATGTGCATGGTGTTCATATCCTACTCATGCTAGTATTCAATGTTACTTATGCATAATGCATGTTCATAACCGTTGTTGCTCTCTAGCTAGCCGCTTCTCAACCTATTTGCTAGTCTTCGCCCGTACCAAGTGAGAATTCTGCTTGTACATCGAAAACCTAAAACCCAAGTTATTCCAGATGAGACCACCATATCAACCAATATGCGGTATTACACTACCGTCCTAAGTAAATTTGCATGTGCCACCTCTAAAAACTTCAAATAAATATCCTTTTGTGTGTGCCTGGATTGTTCATAGAGCGACAGGAGGTAGTCAGTATCTTCCATGCTAAGCGGGTTATTCTCAGGTTGAGTGTTTGTTCACTCGCCATTGCACGAGAAGGGGGGCGGTAATAGGGATGCCCAGTCCCAAACTGCAATAAGAATTGAGCTTACAAATAATCAAACAAAAACTCCTACGGAGTAATAACCTTTACTTTATCGCTTGGGAACCGCCGCTAATGTGTTTAGTATTGAAGATATTGATAACTGATGGTCGTGAAGTAAACAAGAACGGTGCATCTCTCAAAATATCATTTACATCTGTTTTAAAATTTTGAGCTCTGGCAACGCTGCAAATCACTGCTTCCCTCTGTGAAGGGACTATCTATTTACTTTTATGTTGTGTCATCACCTTCTAAAATAAGCGAGAGGACCTGAGAACACTGCTGTCATGCTTATGCATTGTGGGTACATAGATAATGTTGGGTGCATCATGACTGGATCTTTTCTACCATGAATTACAATGTTTAGTCACTGCTTGAACTTTGGAGGTGCTCTGCATTTATGTTTTGCGGTCTCAGAAAGGGCTAGCGAGATACCACTATTGTCATATTATATCATTGTTGTTTTGACAACGTGTTGCTGTTTTAGATATCTTATTATTGCTCGCTAGCTGATTATGTCATTGATATCAGTTAATATAAATTTTAAGAGTTATTGTCGACATGGTTAGTTATAATATTGGGTGAAAACCAGGGTGTTGTTTAAGCTTATTTATGCAAATAAGAGAAAAAGAGTTCATAAAACTTTTTCTTTTTCACTTTCAGTTTATCAACTGCATTGCTTGAGGACAAGCAAAGGTTTAAGCTTGGGGGAGTTGATGCGTCTTTGACGTATCTACTTTTCCTCATGCTTTTCTTCTTATTTTGGACTCTAATTTGCATGATTTGAATGAAACTAACCCGGACTGACGCTGTTTTCAACAGAACTACCATGGTGTTGTTTTTGTGCAGAAATAGAAGTTCTCGGAATGGAACGAAACTTTGCGAGGATTTTTTATACAATAAAAGAGAATATCTTGAGCCAAGAACCACCGGAGGGGGGCACCTGGGTGGGCACAACCCACTAGGGCGCGCCCTCCCCTCCAGGCGCGCCCAGGTGGGTTGCCCCACTCGGTGGCCCCGTAGACCCTGAAATCGACGCTATAAAATTCTATTTTTCTAAAAAAATTAGGGAGAAAGAATTATCGCGTTCCATGAGACGGAGCCACCGCCGTCTCCTATTCTTCATCAGGAGGCCAGATCTGGAGTCCGTTTGGGGCTCCGGAGAGGGGGATCTTCAATCTTCGTCATCACCAACCCTTCTCCATCACCAATTCCATGATGCTCCCCACCTGGAGTGAGTAATTCCTCCGTAGGCTCGCTGGTCGGTGAGGAGTTGGATGAGATTCATCATGTAATCGAGTTAGTTTTGTTAGGGCTTGATCCCTAGTATCCGTTATGTTCTGAGATTGATGTTGCTATGACTTTGCCATGCTTAATGCTTGTCACTTTGGGCCCAGGTGCCATGATTTCAGATCTGAACGTTTATGTTATCACCATTATATCTATGTTATAGATCCGATCTTGCAAGTTATAGTCACCTACTACGTGTTATGATCTGGCAACCCTGGATTTATGAAAGTGCAACTAATCCCTGGGTGGTTTTGGTAATTCTTAACAACATATAGCTCATTGAACTAATATTTTTCAAGATATTCATTTCAGAAAGACGAATGATTGGCATGGCATGGACTAAGACATGTGGACCCCTCAAAATGCTAACGACACATATTGGCGAAAGCTCAAGACTCTACATATTCATTTTAGTGATCCAAGATCACATTGATTCCATAGGAAAAGCCAATACTATTAAAAGGGGGTGAGGTGTTTCTTAATGGCTTGCTTGCTCAAAATGCTTAGTGATATGCTCCAAAAGCCCTCAGCCACTTTCTCATTTCCACATGTGTCCTAATCCTAAATTCAAACTCGGCCCCACCGATATGATCTATCCGGCACCACCGAGTTCACTTGACATAGCCATCGCCAGAAACCCTAATCAGTTCGGTCTTACCAGTAGGGATCTCGGTCTCACCGAGATGGGATTGCAAACTCTATGTTTCCCTTTGTAACATTTTGGTCTAACCGAGATGAGCAATCGGTCCCACCGAGTTGGAAACTCTATGTTTCTTTTTTGTAACGTTTCGGTCTCACCGAAATGAGCGATCGGTCCCACCAAGTTTGCCTGACCAACTCTCTGTTTGCTTATTACTGAAATCGGTCCCACCGAGTTGAAGTAGTCGGTCAAACTGAGATCAAGTTTCGCCCTAACCCTAGCGCATCGGTTTCACCGAGTTGAGCATGTCGGTCCCACCGAAAAGCCTAACGTTCACATTTTGAACCAGGTCGGTCTCACCGAGTTTCACTATTCGATCCCACCGAGTTTGATAAATTCTCTGTAACAGTTAGATTTTGTGTGGAGCCTATATATACCCCTCCACCCCCTCTCCATTTGAGAGAGAGCCATCAGAACATGCCTACACTTCCAGCATTCATTTTCTGACACAGAACCACCTACTCATGTGTTGAGACCAAGACATTCCAATCCAACCACAAGAATCTTGATCTCTAGCCTTCCCCAAGTTTCTTTCCACTCAAATCAACTTTCCACCATATCCAAATCTGTGAGAGAGAGTTGAGTGTCGAGGAGACTATCATTTGAAGCACAAGAGCAAGGAGTTCATCATCAACACACCATCTATTACCTTTTGGAGAGTGGTGTCTCCTAGATTGGTTAGGTGTCACTTGGGAACCTCCGTCAAGATTGTGGAGTTGAACCAAGGAGTTTGTAAGGGCAAGGAGATCGCCTACTTTGCGAAGATCTACCCAAGTGAGGCAAGTCCTTCGTGGGCGATGGCCATGGTGGGATAGACAAGGTTGCTTCTTCGTGGACCCTTCGTGGGTGGAGCCCTCTATGGACTCACGCAACCGTTACCCTTCATGGGTTGAAGTCTCCATCAACGTGGATGTACGATAGCACCACCAATCGGAACCACGCCAAAAATCTCTGTGTCAACATTGCGTTTGCTCCCTCCAAACTCCTCCCCTTTACCTTCATATGCAATGATTTACATTCCGCTGCTCTACTCTTAGAATTGCATGTGTAGGTTGATTGCTTGACTTGTGTTAGTTGCTAAAATCTGCCAAGACATAAAATTGGGAAAAGGCTATATTTTTATTTGGTCAAGTATTCTAATCACCCCCCTCTATTCGATCCTACAAGTGGTATCAAAGCTTTGGTCTCCATTTGCCTTGATTTCCATAGCTTTGGTGATCATAGCCTTGGTTTCACAAACTAGGAGGGTATGGCATCTAGCGAGGGTAATTACCACCATAGAGGTCCCTACTTTGATGGTACTAATTTTGCTAGTTGGAAGCATAAGATCAAAATGCATATTCTTGGACATAACCCTGCCGTTTGGGCTATTGTGTGCATTGGCTTACAAGGTGAATTCTTTGATGGAAGGGAACCGAATCGTGAAGCAACCGCTGAAGAATTGAAGATGTTGCAATACAATGCTCAAGCTTGTTATATCCTCTTCAACGGATTATGCCCCGAAGAATTCAACAAAATCAGTCGTCTTGAGAATGCAAAGGAAATTTGGGATACTTTGATTGATATGCATGAAGGTACGGACTCCGTCAAGGAATCCAAATTGGATGTGCTTCAAACTCAACTTGACAAGTTCCAAATGAAGGATGGTGAAGGTGTCGCTGAAATGTACTCTAGGCTTGCTCTCATCACAAATGAGATTGTCAGCTTAGGAAGTGAAGAGATGACAGACAGATTCATAATCAAGAAGATCCTAAGAGCCTTCAATGGAAAATATGACACCGTGTGTACATTGATCCAAATGATGCCCAATTACAAGGATCTCAAGCCAACGGAAGTCATTGGTAGAATTCTTGCTCATGAGATGTCACTCATGGATAAAGAAGAGCTTCATAACAAGTCTAGTGGTGCTTACAAAGCTTCGTGTGATGCTCCTACATCATGAAGTGAGAAATAAGTCTTCAATGAGGAATTGAGCTTAATGGTGAAGAACTTCAACAAGTTCTACAAGAGTAGAAGCAAAGAAAGAAGTTCCAAGTCAAGGTCCTACAATGACAAAAGATCTTCTAGTCGTGAACTTAGTTGCTACAATTGTGGAAGACCCGGACTCTACTCCAATGAGTGTACGGCTCCGTACAAAAGAGGAGAAGACTCACCTAAAAGGAGAAGCAAAAGAGAAGAATCACCTCCAAGGGAGAGAAGGAGTAGAGATGATCGTTATGAACAAAGAACCTCTCGCAGAAGCAAGGATTCAGAAAGAAAGGACAAGTCATCAAGGAGCTATACAAAACGAGGACATCAAGCTCATGTTGGTGAATGGGTATCCGGTTCCAACTCCGACCACCACTCATAGAGAAGTTATCACTCCGACTACGAATATACTCAAGATGAAGGTGTTGCCGGTCTAGCACTTGTGTCAACCAACTCCTATGACATATTTGACTCACCAAATGAAGGAATTGGAAGATGGTTCATGGCTAAAGGCCCAAAGGTATCATACCCCGAGTATGTTGATTTCAATAGTGATGAAGATGACTTGCTAGGTGATGATGATTTACTTGTTGACAACTCTAGTAATGAAAACTATGATGGAATTGCTATTGATCATGCTAATCAAGATAAAATGAATGGCGATTATAAGAAGGAGATTGAGCGTCTAACTAAGTAACTAAACACTCTTAATTTAGCTCATGAAACTACCTTATAAGATCATCGAGACCTTTTAAAGACTCATCAGAAGCTACGCTTTGAAAAGCTCAATCTAGAGCAAGAGCATGGGTTCTTAAAAGCAATCAATGATGATCTTCATAAGAAAAGTTCTTCTTATATTGCCAAGTGTTTTCTCTTGTCTACTTACATGCCACAAGTAAAATCTAGCAACAAGAGTAAGAAAGATTCTTCTTCTAGTAGTAACAATAATCATGCTAAATCCAATATTGTTGCTTCTAGTAGTTCTCTTGATTCCACATGATTCTCTTAGCCAAGTTACACTTGAGCAAGAAAATAGTTTATTGAAGGGAATTATAGAAAAAGGTGTTTACAAGAGCCTTGCCTGAAGTAAGCAATTTGAGGAAATTGTACACAAGCAAGGAAGTCACCGGAAGAATCAAGGTGTTGGTTTTGAACGCAAGTTCAATGCCAATGGAGTTGAGTGGGAAGAAGATCAATACCCCAAGACGAAGTTTGTTCCTCAACAAGGGGAGTATGATCCTACTTCCTTCAAGGGAACACAAGCTCAAGATGATCTTCCACCACAAGACCACAAGCTAAAAGGCAAGGACAAGATTTAAGAGGAGATTGATGCATTTGAGGAAGCTCCTAAGGCCTTGGTAAAGTGGGTTCCCAAGACTACATCAATTTCTACTTCATCAAGTATGACTACAACTCCAAGGATTCCCATCAAGATAATCTGGATCCCGAAGAAGAAGAACTAGAGAATTCTTGAGGGTGAATCTGCCAACACACTTCACTCATATTCATTTTGGCGAGGACAAGTGCAAACAACTTCCACATCTTGCACTAGTTCAAGGAGTCACAAACCCTCTTGTTGGTAAGTCAAGGGACAAGGTAACCTAATGCTTTCATGGACATCATCTTGTGTGTACTTCACTCCATGTCTATGGATATCCTTGTTTGTTCCTTGTGGGACTAACCCATGTAGGTATTGAAAGTGCAATTCACTACAATGGATTGCTCCACATGATCTACATCAACATTGAGCATCCACATCTTCAACATCTACATGAAGTCATCATCGACAAAACCCAAGGTTAGTTCATCCCTCTTAGGGGGGTATCACATCTAGGGGGAGATTTACTCTAAGAATTGAGCTAAAGCAACTCTAATGATGTGAACACAACAATGCTTTATGTAAAAGTGGTAACCCCACTTGCGCTTAAACGATGAGTATGACCTATGACCAAATGTTCTCATTTGACTCCTCAGTCAATATACTCATATATGGATGACTTAGTCATCGCCAATTGCTTGATAGATGCTAGAGTGTTTGTGCATGCTTTGCCACATATTTCATTTGCCATCTTGTTGTGTGAGCATGTTGGGTTCATATTTTTCTCATTCAAGGACATCCATTTGTTGCTTTGATTGTTTGGTCTTTTCTTTTGCCAAATGGATGGACAAGAATGCCTAAGAACTCCCTCTAGCTATCTATGCTTTCTCGTCTCAAACTCTATTCATGCTACATCACAAAGTTTGATCAAGTTAGATTCGAACCCTCTAGGTGAGGGGCACTCGGGGCCACTGATTCGTCATAGACTTAAACTTCCAAAACCTCTCTATTTATTTTGGTCTGACCAATTCATTCCTTTCGGTCAAACAGAGTTCATTGAGTTGTTCTAGGTTTCAATCTCAGTGCAACCGATTTGAACTATTCGGTCACACCGAGTTGTAGTAACCGCTTGCAATTCTGCATCTCGGTGCCACAGAGTCGTTCCACTCAGTCACACCGACAGGGTCTGGATATATATACCCACGATCAAATTTTGGAAATTTCTTTGAAACCCTTCGCCCGCGCATATCCAGCTCTGCCGACTCAAGGTCTCCGGATCGTCTCCTCATCGCCAGCGACCCCCTACAGCTAGTCTCCGCCGCCGTCAACGAAATCTTTGCCGCTGTTGTCACCGTAGCGAGGTCACCACCGAGTTAGGGTATGAACTCGACCCCTATGTGCAATCTTTACCTCGGATTCCTGCACTTTAGGTCAATGCCATGATTCTTGCCACGCATGAGATTATTCTATCCAGCAAAAACTTCCTTTAGATCAGATTCGAAAATTTAGGGTTAGCTTTCCACCGAACTCATCTCGGACTGACTAAAATGTTACGAAGGGAAACAGAGAGTTTGCGATCCCATCTCGGTGAGACCGAGATCCCTATCGGTGAGACCAAATTGATTAGGGTTTCTTGAAGTGGCTATGTCAAGTGAACTCGGTGGTGCCGGATATATCAAATAGGTGGGCCGAGTTTGACTTTAGGTTTAGGACATATGCGGAAATGAGAAAGTGGTTGAGGGCTTTTGGACCATATCACTAAGCATTTTGAGCAAGCAAGCCATTAAGCAATACCTCATCCCCTTTTAAAAGTATTGGCTTTTCCTATGGACTCAATGTGCTCTTGGATCACTAAAGTCAAAATGTAGAGTCTTCATCTTTTGAGGGGTCCACATCTCTTAGTCCATGCCATGCCAATCATTGAACTTTCTGAAATGACTACCTTGAAAGAATATTAGTTCAGTGAGCTATATGTTGTTAAGAATTACCAAAACCACCCAGGGATTAGTTGCACTTTCAAAAACACACCAGGGGGCAGCACTAGTGGGCCACAGCCCACAAGGCACGCCTAGAGGGCTTGTGGGTCCCCCTCACTTATTTAGCACCCATCCACTTCGTCTTCCACTAGAAAAAATCCCACCATTGCTCAAACCCGTGTTCTTGTTCATTTTGCTTCCATTTTCGATCTCCTTGCTCGGAACTCCATTTCCGAAACTGTTTCGGGGATTTGTTCATCGGTATGTGACTCCTCCAGTGGTCCAATTAGTTTTTGTTTTAGTGTTTTATTTATTGCAAATTTTTGCTTCTGTGGTGACCTTGTTCTTGAGCTTGCATGCCAAATTTATATGGTCCAAAGTAGTTTTGATGCATGATATAGCCTCTAGACACTTGTAGGAGTAGTTGCTACCAATCTTGTTGTGTTTTGTTCACTTTTATTTTGAGTCACTAAATGTTTCAGAAATTTTCAGAGAAAAAGAAAGAAATGATGAAGAGATGGTTAATGGGTTCTTCATGCAGGAATTCAAATGAAAATGAAAATGAGGAGAAGAAGAAGCCCAAGTACAACCTTCCGCGTATGGCGGAGATTCGGCCATGTGAATGACCAAGCGATGCATTCTTGAGGGCAGCAGGAATTTATGATGATTTCTATTATTTGGCGGAGAATGCATGCATCACCGACTTCCTCCAAGATAAGTGTGAACAATACCTTTTGCTCACTAACACCTTCGTGCAAAATTTTCATTTCCATTCTAGGAGCTCACCACCCACAGTAGAGTTTAATTTATATGATGAGCATAAGGAGATGACGCTTTATGATTTTTGCGAGGTTTGCAAATTACCTTATGAGGGCAGCGGCAGTGAACCACACCTAGAGACGTGGAAGACTTTATTGATGAAACTACTATAGGGGAAGAGAGAGGGGTGTCCGAAGCGAGAGTGGCTAGCTTACATTTTCCTGTTTTATGCTATTATTCACTATTTGCTGGGAGATGTTTGATTGGTCGTGGGGAGAGCGAAGGCCTTAGTGCCCCGGACCTTGCTATTTTCCGCCATGCTTTATGTTGTCATAGAACTTTTAGTTTGGGCGCTATTGTTGCTCGTCGGTTAAACACAAACCGCACAAAGGGTCCCATCTTTGGAGGTATCTACACCTCCCACCTCCTTAGATGCTTTGAGATAACTATTAGGCACGATGAGGAGGAGGAGATGCTGCTACCCACTAGATATTTGAACTATAATAGTATGGTAGCGCATGATTTTATTAAGAAAGATAAGGAGAAGAGATTCCTCTACAACCTAGTATTTAGCCAGGATACTTGTGAGACTATTATGCTGCCTCCTTCTTCTTTGTTCGATATTCGTTCAGGCAGGTACACTATTATGCCCGAGGACATCTACAGACTTTGGATCTTCCACAACCCCCAGTACCTGAGCCAGCACCACTTCCTGATCCGTATCAGGAGCTTGTTTTTCAGTGGGAGCCACAGGAGCTCGCCAACCAGTGGAACCCCCAGGACCCTCCGGAGTATCGAGGAGAAAGTTATTTCGAGCCGTGGCCTTAGACCAACTTAGGCCTAAAGCCTAAGCTTGGGGGAGTACGTATTTCTCACCAACATTACAATCATGTTCACACACTCATTTCAGTTGTCGGAGTTCATACTTTTCCATTGTATTATCAATGTTTGTTTATTTTTCTTGCTTTCTTCTTGTGTGTTTGAAAAACTTTGAGTGAATCAAAAAAAATAGTTCTCGCTTATTTTCAGTTTTTCTTTCTAGCTTATTTAGTAGTAATATTAAAAGAAACCCCAAAGAGATTTCTCGTTCTTGTAAATAGTTTTTCTCCTTCTGGTTTTACTTTCTTTAGAAAAACAAAAACTCAAAAAAATATTTCAGTGTGTTTCTTTAAAATTCTTTTCATTTCTTTGGGTCTTAAGGAGAAGACCACGATGAAAATGTTGAGTGGCTCTCATATGCATTATTGTTGATCTAACAAAGTGCCCATATTACGTTGTCTTCTCCTTTGAATAAATGTTTGCAGATTCCAGCTTAGTCCAAAGCACGTGCACTCTTATTATTATTCACACCATTCAGCCGTGCGAGTGAATGCAATAATGACGATATATGATGAAATGATTGAGATGGAGAAAAGCTTGTACGAACTTGACCTATTTTGTTTTTGTAAATATGATTAGCTCATTGTTCTTGATTCAGCCCATTATGAATGAAACATGTTTGCAATGACAATTAGAGATTATAGTACGCATGCCATGCTTAATTAGCTAGGAGTTGATAATGGTTTACCTTGCATGCTAACATGCTTTTAAAATGGTTATGATGTAGTATGATAGGATCGTATCCTCCTTTGAATGATTTAAGTGGCTTGACTTGGCCCATGTCCACACATGTAGTTGAATCAAAATCAACATAGCCTCCATGATATTTATGTTCATGGTGATTTATATCCTACTCATGCTAGCACCCAATGTTGGTTTATCTAATTGCATGTTTATGACCATTGTCGCTCTCTAGTTGGTCGCCCCTCAATCTTTTGCTAGCCTTCACTTGTACTAAGCGGGAATACTACTTGTGCATCCACTTCGATTAACCCAAAGTTATTCCATATGAGTCCACCATACCTACCTATATGCCATGGGAAACCATCACTACTGCAGGATGCTGCTAACGCGACACTACGATCAGAGATCCTTTGACGAAACTGTGTGCGATGGATTAATCGCAAACGGTGATGTAAAAACCATCAAAAAAGATGCAAAATGTTTTTTATGGCGGAGCCATCAAACACGGTTCCGATTTTAGTTGCGTGTGCGATGCAGGGAAAACGGTCCAGTTCAATTAACTGTTTGCGATGAGGAAGAAGAACAAAAACGGGCAGCCAGATGAAGGCATGTGCGATATACGTCATACAGTTCACTCGGATTAACTGTTTGTGATAAGGCGGAACAACAGAAACGGGAATCTAGATAAAGGTGTGTGCGGCTGAGGGCATATGCTTTAGAAGGATTAACTGTTTGCGGTTAGGCAACACAAAGAAACGGTCAACCAGATCAAAGTGTCTGCGATTGACGGCATACACTTCACATGGATGAACTGTTTGCAATTAGCCACAACAAACAGAAACAGTTAGATAGATCAACTTGTGTGCACTAGACGGGCACACATTCTAATTAAAAGAAGCATGCGCGATGGTAATAACGAGTGTGCACGGTTGCTGGAACAAGACTATGCTGACATTGCCTATTGCGGTGCACCCTATGGTGCAAATGCCACGTACGTGGCCGAGAAAGCGTGCCCACACATTACGCTGTCCGGGAATAGTGCCGCACTTGGAAATTATAGAACCTTCAATAAATTTTGAGCCTGCGTCCTGTCACATTCCAAATTACTACCATGCTATATTTAATTGCAAACCTGTTCACACCGATCAAAACCTAAACGGTTTCCCACTTAGGAGCGTATTAGTACTCGGTTATAAATAGTACTACTCCAAGATGACTGCACATTCCTCCTCAACTCCTCATCCACAAAAACAAACAAGTCATTCATCATCGTTCCCTTGCATCTGCCATGGCCAGCGTGAGTTCTAGGTCGAGAGATTACCACCAGGGAGATGCGAGCATGGAAGCGGAAGCACGAGAGAAGTCCCGCCTTGCCGCGAAAGCAGTCGGCATGTCCCACCGCGCGGTCGTAGCTGCACAGAGGTCCCGCCGTGCCGCCGAAGTAGCACGGAGGTCCGGCCATGCCGTCGATTCAGCCGACTGGTCCGGCCGCGCCGCGTAAGCAGCAAAGATGTCCCGCCACGTCGCGAATGCAGCAGAGATGTCCTCCCATGCCGCGGCGGCCTGGGAAAATGTCTCACGGGCAAGCAAGGACTCTTACAGGCTCATGAATGTGATCGCCCATAGCCAGATGGATCCGATCTCCGGCTGGGCGAGGTTCCAGGACGACATGAAAGCCTCGTTTGAACAGGCTACCGGCGTCATCCGGCAACTAAGTGAGGGCAATGCGAAGCTCCGATCCGAGCGCGACCTGTTGAGGGCAAAGATCGTCGGAAGTGCAGACTAGTAGGAGGAGACCACTGCCTTGTTGAAGAGGACTGGCGTCATCGTCAAGAAACTTATGGACGAGAATGACATGCTCCGCATAGAGCGCCAAAGGCTGGTGGAGAAATCCATGGATGCTCTCAAGCAACGTCTTGAGGACACAAAACAACTCAACGCCACTCGCCGCGAAGACTAGTTCCCGCGGCCTGTAGCAACACATCAAGAAAGTAGAGATCAGCGAGCCAGATTGTTGTCTTCCTTCTTCTTTTGCCCTTGTGTATTTCAGGCGTTGCCGCATGTGGCTTTTTTTTATTATCTTCCTAAATATGTAAGACAATTATTATCCACTATCATCGTCCTTATATTCATCAGTCTTGCTATAAGTTGCAGTCGATGCTATGTAGGTCCGTCCGATCATACATCAAGATCCGTGCAAAACTTTCTTTTCAGATTTTTTCTCTCTCTTAAATCTCAGTTGAGTGAGACATGGCCACGCCATGAAATAGGGGCTCATGCGCCATTAATAGAGACGTTGGGAAGGAGGTGGGCAGCGGATAGAGGTCTGATCGCACACCTCCCATACTCAAATAGCTACCCCGCACGGCACCTCCTAGCCAATAAAAAAAGGGGACGCATGGCGGCATGTGATTGGTAAGTAGAACACCCACGGTTTCAATAATACTTGTGTTTCCAATTTGTAACGTGACAGCACTTTTTACAAAATGACTTTGTTGATTGTTAATGTGCGCGCCTTCGCAAATCGGACAGAAAAGTTACCACAGCATGTTTGAATTCCATTCCCACTTCTTCCATGTGACCTAGAAGTTCGCCCAAGTACACATAAATGATTTTCCAACTAACTTTTGCGCACTGGAGCATGTGCTTGTACTTCAAATTGGAATTATGTGCATTAAATGCCTGGAAAATCAATTAATGTATAAAAAGGCCAAACGAATCCGGAATAATTCCAAAATTTAGCACGATACTCCTATTTGGTCTAAGCTGCCTGTGTAAAAAAATCAAGGTGGGAGAATGCAATGTATGTCGTTTCACACATGGAGGTGACACGTTCCCTCCAGGAACCATGAGCCTTGTTGAGAGAAGTTCCGGTTTGCAATTAGCTTATACCAAAGCTTGTCCCAATTCGGCCAAAAAAATTACCACAACATTGTCGGCGTTCTGGGAACGGGGGTCCCCAGACTTGCCTGCCTGCGGCCCACGGCGTGGCTGTGCTAGCAAGCCTGTACAGCCCATCTTCATCAACAAGGCATCCAAGACCCTCGCGAGGCGGACAACACAGGACCTTCTCAGGAGCGGCCTCACCAGGTTGGCCCGTGAGGGGCGGAGAGATCAAGGCAAGGCAAACCTCGCGAGGTTCTCGTGACGTGAGCCATGACGATCGAGACCAGGCGGCTGCCAGCATGCAGTGTCCTTGTTTCCCCTTTGGTGCTAAGGAAGCGAGCGCAGGCGCAGATTACCGAGGCGTCAAGCAAAGGTTTCTGTCGTGGAATTAACACGTCAGATGTCCTTAGTGTCAGGACTTAGTCGTGAGGCCAACGCATCTATGTGGTAGCTTGAGAGGGGTTGAGCGGAATCGAGAGACGCAACACAAGACAAGGATTTAGACAGCTTCGGGCCCCGGGAAACATCATCCGGTAACAACCCTACATGCTGTTTGAGGCTAGGTCTCACTATGATCACGGGAGAGTCGCCGGGAATCGGCTCTCGGTGTCTAGCCCTAGAGATTGTTTCTTGTTACTTGTCCCTCTTTGGGATGCCCTGCCCCTCCTTATATAAGTTAGAGGGGCGGGTTACATGCGGAGTCCTAATAGGACTACAACTAGTCTATCTTCTCTTACAAGTTGATTACAAGTCCGGGTCTTGCTTCCTCGTAAAGGAAATATTCGTCATCCCTTTCCTTTTAATCCGGCCCATCATAACGTGAGCTGGCCTTCTGGGCTTTGGGCCTTGTTGTCCATCTGACCCGCCCGCCGGGTTACTAATGAGTCGCCAAGATCAGGCAGGTTATCTGTGAATCGCCAAGCTCCGGGCGGGTCACCAGTGAGTCGCCAATTCCGGCCGGGTCATACCGCGGGGTATATCCCCGACATTAGCCCCCAGTTTGATTTGGATTCATCCATGTTAAACTGATCCTATAAAATAAACACAAGAACAAACTTGATAGGTTCTGCTCCGGGTTAAATTTTTGTAAGCCGGCACCTGATCATCTTTAAATCCTTGTCATTTCCTTCTTGATACATGCCCATGAACTCATCGCAAATCTCCTTTAGTAGATATGTTCAAACTTTGTGAATGCAAAAAATCCAGATACTTCTTTTAAGAAATTCGGGTCAATAGGCCAGCTTCAGAGTCAATTTGCTGGCATTGGTCTCTTGTAGAGAAATATTGTAAGAAATAATCCACTTGAGTCGGCCTTCAATGCTCTGACTTGACAAAAATATTGGTCTTGAAATATTCAACTGATATTTAGCCGGCTTAAAGATGTAGATCTTGCCGATTTATGATTTGCAAAATCACCGGGTTATAAAAACTGATGGTTCCGGGTCATAATTGTCACCGACGCCGGTTTATGATTTTTGCAGACACCAGGTCAATCTAATTTACTCAAAACTGAGAATTTGAAGATATTTCTCCCTTATATCCATATTACCTGTAGCCCCCAAGGGCCGGTTTAATCAGCATGAATAAGCCGGGACTTATCACCATGGCTTTAAATAAAATCCAGTTGTGTAGCCCCCATGAGTCGGCTATAGTCATAGTAGTGTAGCCGGGTCATCCTAGAATTGTCTTGAATTGTTGCCAGGAGCAATTGGTAGCCCCCAAGGGCCGGCTCATTACGATGTGATGAGTCGGGTCTTCAATGAAGTGAGCAAAAAATGACTTTGCATTAGCCCCCAAGTGCCATGGTGCATGCTGGCAGTGACATGGGACTTGCACATTTGATGTAATCTCAACTTGAATAATGTAGCCCCCAAGTGCCGGGTTGTAAGCCTACAGCGACTCGGGACTATTCCTATCATTGTAGAATAAATCATATCCATTGATAAAATAATAGCCATTGCGCTGAAGCGACTTTGAAAACCTTAATCATAATATTAGTTTCTGATAACCATAATAAAAATCCAGCCATGTTGGCTATTAAAGATTTGACTAACCCGGTTTGAAAACCTCAATCATTCAAATCATAATGAAAATCCAGCCAAGTTTGGCTATTTAAAGATTTCAAATACCTTATCTGTTGACAAGTAAATCCGGAGTTTAAATACCCGGCGGCTCTTGGCCGATGGCGATTTATTACGCCTTCATTGTAAGCCGGAATTTTTATAACCCGGCTATTTATAGCCTTTGAGAAAATCAAGAATTGATAACCCTTTTGAGACACCAATGTCAATCTTTCAATGATGGGCTTGAACTGAATCATTTATGTAAGTCATAGCTCTGTAAATCCTGCACAGAGTTTAAATAACATATGCCCTGGCGACTTAACGTCAAAAGCCAGGGCGGGTAACCACCCGAATGTAGTCTTACCCTGCACACAAGTAGATCACAAGATCCCTATGATCCCTTGAATGATACCGCCGGTTTATGTGACCCGGACAGTGAGGGTGAGAACCCAATGCTGTAAAAGCCGGCACACATGATATTTGTGACAACTCAAATATTTGTGATTACCAAAACTGTATGAGAAACAGATAAAATTTTGAGGCTTCTGATTCGAATACGATCAGTAAACCGTTCCAATGGGGTTAAGCTAAGATTCGAATACGATCATATAGCCCCCAGTGGCGTTGGCGTTGCCGATCAAAGTGGGTATCGACAGCTATGTTCTCTTTGGTTCGAATACGACCTATGTTTGAACAGGAAGCCCCCAAATGACCTTAAGAGTTGTTTAGCGACGCTGATTCGAATACGATCCACGTCGATTCCCAAAGGGGTTGAGCTATGATTCGGATACGATCAAGAAGCCCCCAAATAGGTTCAGCAGTTTGCCAATCAAAAGGGTATCGACAGCTATGTTCTCTTTGGTTCGAATACGACCTATGTTTGAACAGGAAGCCCCCAAGTGACCATATAAGTTTAAGCATTGCACCGATCAAGAGGGTACTGATAGTTATGCCCAATGAGCAGGAAGCCCCCAAGTGACCATATAAGATAAGCCGTAAGGCGGAATACCTATGTTTGAACCGCGCATCATGGCAGCCAGTTCTTTTTGGCAACCTTTAATTTTTCCTGAGAACTCGAATCTTGCGAGAGATTAATTCTTTTCGAACCGGAACTTTGAACCGGATTTGAGAGCTTAAAAACTTTGTAAGAGACAAATTTACCTTGAGCCGGATGTTTGAACCGGATTTGAGAGCTTCAAAGCTTTGCGGGAGAGAGATGTCTCTTGAACCGGATTTTAAACCGGAATCTTTATTTTAAGCCAGATATTTTTCTGACGGCCTTTAAATTTGCATCGATAGAGTAGTAAACTCCAGGGCCGGGTTATTTTTTCCTCCAATGACCCGGAATTCTTGAGCCTGCTGAAGCTGGCACGATTTGTTGAGTCATGTCATTGTAGCCTCCGAGTCTCAAGACGACTCAAGGAGTTGGCTTGAGATTCTCCATATTTGACCATAGCAGAAGGTGTGTATCATTGGCGTTGATAGCGCGATGTGAATCCACAGAACGTTGAAAATGACTGTGGTGGGTTATAAATGATCCCGTATGAGCTGTGTCAGCAACTCGGCCAATGGTTCCTTCCAACTGGCTGTTTGAAGTTAACCGAACTATAGTGGCGGCGATTTGTGCGCCTGCCCATTGAACCATGCAGTGCAGACGGCGGCTGATAACATATGATAATTTGCCTCCAATTTGTTGGAAGAAAACCGGGCTTCCCAAGTAGTGACCTGCTCTTATTCAATACACAGCTCATGCAGACAGGTGCAGCTCGGTGTGTTGATGCTGACCAGGCCGCGAGAGGCGGACGGAAAAGGCGACCGCAACATCTGAGGCGGCACAGACAGATGAACCGGCCGTGGCGTTGTAAGCCGGTGCGGACGGGCAAGTTGTCCTCCTTGTTGTAAGACGGCGTGGTCGCAAGAGACGGCCACGACGTTGTAAGTCGGCGCGGTCGCGAGAGACGGCCACGGCGTTGTAAGCCGGTGCGGGAGTCCGTTGAGTAACGATGACCATCTGTGCTCAAAAGATGTTGGCATGCCTCCATCTCCGCGGTATAATACCACCTTTTATCATAAATAATTGCCCTGCATAAACAATATTGCAGACCAAGGCAAAGATAAACTTGTCCTTTGACAACAACGACATGTGCTAATAAAACAAACTTGGATGGATATCGCCTGATTTGTTTGGACGACGGATGATCCGTTTATCGCGACAGAGGTGGCTCAGGCAGACCGGCGACTTAATATAACCCCGGCGGCTCAAAACGGCAAGGGCGGCTCAACGCGGCTCCGGCGGGTTGATGTAGATTAAGCTGCACGGGCGGTGACTTGCGCACACCTGTTCCATCAGTAAGCGGGCGCAGACGCCGGTGCGTGATGGTGCTGACGTACACTTCATAGGCACAATATGGCACCACCTTTGCTGCACATAAAAATATACAGACCAAAGTAATTGTTCCTTGATGAAAACAATATGTTTAATAAAATATACTTAAACGGATAGATATCACCTGATGTATTTTGAACAGCAGACATGAAATGTCCGCTAGAATCTGTCTAGGATGTCTTGTACTGTGATTTCAACCTTTGAACAGACAAAGTACTACCAGTACTTGGCCTTATGTGGGATGCAGCAGTAACTTGGAACGGAGATGAACCAGTAACAGCGGCATGCGGCGGAGCGCGTCTGAAGTGGCACAAGGCCGTGGCGGGTCGTGGCCACGGCGACAGGCTACAGCTGAAGCGAGCGTTGATACTGCAGAGACCCAGGTAGTTACTGTAGCAACGGCGGGTTGAGGCTGGTGCTACAGCTGCAGAGGGGCGTCGGCGGCTCGCGGCAAGTGCGGCCCGGCAAAACGGGCGGCTCTGCGGCTGAGAGGCGCTGGCCGAGACCAACTTGGTGGCAGACCCGGCAGTAGCCGGCGCACGCGGGCCCGGTAGGGGTGGTGAGATGGTGGCGCGGCATGGCAACCGTTACAGTGGGTCGCGGGCGGAGGCTACTTGCTGGTAGCAGTAGTGGCGAGGCTGGTCACAGAGGCGGCGGCTCGAGGCCGTGGGGATTTGTAGGTGGAAGCTCACGATTCGCTGCTCGTGGTGCGGCGGTTTAACGGCGGCTGCGGGGCGGCTCTCGGACGACGCGTCGACAGCGGCTCACGGCCGGGGTGCATCAACGGTGGAAACCGAGGCGCGGTGCGAGCCGACGCATGGATTATGGAAAGAGCACACGGGCGGCCCCATCTGCGAACCGGCGGGCACACCGGTGGCTTAGAGGCGATTTGGAGTCCGAGAGGAGGCCGGGGCAGCTTTGGTATGGCTGCGGGCTGGTGTCCCGGCAGAGGCGGAGGCGAGTCACGGCAAGGGCGACATGAAACGGCCGGGCGGCTTGGCGCGACCCCAGCAGTGGTAGTAACCCCAACGGGGCAAGCCACGGCGGCGGGAGAGTACGGCCGTGCGGGGCGGGGCAGGACGGAGCCAGCGTGGACGGATCACACACAAAGTGAGGCAGCACGCTGCAGAGGCCGCAAGTCTGGGGCGGCTCAGCTCCGGCGGCTGATGCGATGTGGTGGGTCAGGAGGCCCGCAAAGAGATGGAGTGATCGATCGGACGCGGTGGGAACGGTGCCTCGAGGAAACCCCTCGGGAGGCGCAGTCCGGCTCGGAGCCAGCAGGTGGTCGGTGCAGGTAGCCAACGGCAGCAGCAAGTCGGAGCAAAGTGATCCACGGAAAAGAGCGACGCGGGGAGTCGCGATGGAGGAGGTGGCGGCTCCTAGGTGCGTCCCTGGCGGTGAGAGCCGGCTGCTTGACAGGGGAGTGCGGCGAGGCACCGGCGACTCTGACGGAAGATGCGGCGTCTTGCCAGAAGTGGAGCGCGTCGTGGCAGCAGAGGCAGGGTAATAGGCGACTCGGACGGGCACCCGGCGATGCACGGCCGCTGCCGCGGCAGAAGAACATCCGCAAGGCGGCAACGGCAGCTCAGGTGACTCGGCGCAAGGGCAGGAGGCGAACGGCGGAGCCTGCGGCCCAGTTCGTTTCCGGGTCGTGTATTTTTCAAGTCCACCTTCGCCTCAACCTCCGGGTCGTGGCCCTTCTTTCCTTTTTTCTTTGATGAACCCTTTCAGGCGCGTGCTCTGCAAGTTGATGCACTTGTGCGTTGGCGTGGAACAAGGAGCAATAGTTGGTGAGCAAAACCACCCGGAAAGCCTTGCTTGAGATCAATTTATGGTAATGATGGCCCAGGAATCTGTCCCTTGGAAGGTTTACTTCTCCGTGTAGCAAACAGAAGCTAGAAAACTGATTTGGAGATGTCAAAACATGAGTAACCTTCGGACTTGCTTTAAACCCGCGAGTAGACGATTATGCGTACGCTGGCTGTCTGCGTTTGACTGTTGCGGCCAAAAAAACTGGTAACAGCCCCGGCAGAGATAGAAATTTTTGTTAGTCTCACGCGGCTTGCCGTAACGGTTGTAGCGGAACATCCAGGTGGTGTCGACGACTTGCGGCGGCTCAACCAACAACCAATGCAACCCTAATTTTCTTAGAATCTTTTAATCTCACAAATCATAAATCTGGACAGATGAACTTGATGTTGATGTGGATCTTTCCAGACCGGCTCTTTTTCATCTAGATAATTGCGAACTTCCTCAACCCCTGAGAAAGATCCCTCCAAGAACTCAACACCACCGTGCGTCCTGCCCCACGGTGGGCGCCAACTGTCGTGGAATTAACACGTCAGATGTCCTTAGTGTCAGGACTTAGTCGTGAGGCCAACGCATCTATGTGGTAGCTTGAGAGGGGTTGAGCGGAATCGAGAGACGCAACACAAGACAAGGATTTAGACAGCTTCGGGCCCCGGGAAACATCATCCGGTAACAACCCTACATGCTGTTTGAGGCTAGGTCTCATTATGATCACGGGAGAGTCGCCGGGAACCGGCTCTCGGTGTCTAGCCCTAGAGATTGTTTCTTGTTACTTGTCCCTCTTTGGGATGCCCTGCCCCTCCTTATATAAGTTAGAGGGGCGGGTTACATGCGGAGTCCTAATAGGACTACAACTAGTCTATCTTCTCTTACAAGTTGATTACAAGTCCGGGTCTTGCTTCCTCGTAAAGGAAATATTCGTCATCCCTTTCCTTTTAATCCGGCCCATCATAACGTGAGCTGGCCTTCTGGGCTTTGGGCCTTGTTGTCCATCTGACCCGCCCACCGGGTTACTAATGAGTCGCCAAGATCAGGCAGGTTATCTGTGAATCGCCAAGCTCCGGGCGGGTCACCAGTGAGTCGCCAATTCCGGCCGGGTCATACCGCGGGGTATATCCCCGACAGTTTCCATATCGGTGCAACGAGACCAAGACCAGCAGAACGGCAAGACGGAGGTCTCCATGGGGCCCAAGGCGGCGTCACCACCAGAGCCTTTGGCAGGCAAAGACCGCTTTTGTCAGGATAAGCTGTACTAGTTGTCCCCTTTCAAATTGGCCGTTGTTGGCTCCCTTCCCGCTCAATATTTGGGAAGAGGACCAGGGCCTATATAAGTAGAACCAGCCACCACCGTAGGGGGCACAGAGTTCGGAGCTCACAAGCAAGCCCGAGCTGAGCGAATCCACACACACAAGTTCGCCAAGCACAAGAACACCTCATCCTCAGGAGGCTGTTCTTCCCCTTGTATTGTTCATCATCAGCCCAAGAGGCAATTCACCACCACCACACTGGACTAGGGTATTAGACCACAACGGTGGCCCGAAACAGTATAAATCTTGTGTCTCTTGTGTTGTGAGTTCGTTGAGTTCGTCCACGAGATCTTAGCAAGCTAGGGCGTGGATCGGCAGGGAAAGAACTTCGCGCGCACCCTAGAGTTCGAACCTTAAGGGTTTTGCCGGAACTCGTGATCCGACATTTGGCGTGCCAGGTAGGGGTGCACCATAGCTTTCCTTCCATCGATCTGCGCTTCATCGCCGCCACGCTCCGCCCGCATGGCAGGTGCTGACAACGGGGCCAAGGGGCTCCGAGCCCTGGCCCCTGCCTTGTGGCAGGTGCGATGGCCGCCCAAGTTCAAGCCGGAGATGCCGCCACGCTATGACGGTGCGGCGGACCCGTCAGCTTTCCTGCTGGCATACAAAGAGGCCGTCTTCAAGGCCGGAGGGGACGACAAGGACATGGCCAACTGGCTTCCCATGGCCCTCGCTGGCGAGCCGCGCGCCTGGCTGCTCAACCTCCGCGGATCCACGGTGGCATCTTGAGAGGAGCTGCGCGGCCTCTTCATTGCGCGCTATGCGGCACCGGCGCATCACGCGGTCGCGGCCCTACTAGGCGGCTCTCAAGCACCGCCTTCAGATCGCCATACCAAGCCATTCCTTCGCCAGTTCGGCGCCGCTTCCAAGCACTCGGGGGCTCAGCCGGGCTGGGCTGCGCCTGAGGCCGACCTCACCTTCTACTCAGAAGACCACCCCGTCACCACCGCCGGCTCGGGCATGCTTCTGATGCTCTGCACGCCCACCATCTGCAACGTGGCCGTCACCAAGACCCTCATCGATGGCGGCGCCGGCCTCAACTTGCTCTCCGTGGAGGCCTTCAGCCTTCTTCACGTGCCGCCCGAGCGGCTCAGCCTCAGCAAGCCTTTCTCAGGAGTTGGTGGCGGCACCACCCGCTCCCTGGGGCAGATCCGCCTCCCCGTCACCTTCCCCACGCGCGACAACTACCGTACCGAGCTGGTCGACTTCGACATCCCCCGCATCGGCCTCCCATACAACGCCATCCTCGGGTACCCGACATTGGTCCAGTTCATGGCAGCGACCCATCCGGCCTACAACCTCATGAAGATGCCTGGAAGCAAGGGCGTCGTCACCATCAAGGGGGACGCCAAGGAGACCCTGGCAGCACTCAAGCTTGCCCTCAAGACCACCGCGGCGGCGCAGCCCGTCGACGCGGGCACCTCCGAGCCCGAGGGAGCCGCACCAACCAAGAAGAAGCAGCTGTTCACCCAAGACATGGCGGAAACCAAGCAAGTGCCGGTCGACGAGGACGGGTCCTCAGGAGCCACCTTTACCATTGGTGCCGACCTTGACCCGGGCCAAGAGGAAGCGTTGGTGAAGTTCTTGTGTGCAAACAAGGAGATATTCGTGTGGGAGCCCAAACAGCTGGTGGGGGTCCCGAGAGAAGTGATTCAACATCACTTGAGGATGATCACACGGGTACTCCGGGATATCCTAGGACAACACTAGATTCTCTAGGTGCCCACAAGCAATCTGGAGGAGACCTTCGCGAGCCTGCGCCAGGTGAACTTGCGACTTAACCCAGAAAAGTGCATGTTCGGTGTCCCTTCTGGCAAGCTGCTGGGATTTCTCGTGTCCCACAAAGGGATCGAGGCGAACCCGGAGAAGATCAAGGCCATTGAAGACATGAACCCACCGCAGACCCTCAAGGAAATGCAGAAGCTGGCTGGTTGGGTGACCATGTTGGGGCGCTTCATCTCCAAGCTGGGAGAGCGCGCCCTGCCCTTCTTCAAGCTGATGAAGAAGAAGGGCCCGTTCGAGTGGACCCCGAAGGCCAACCGAGCTTTTCAAGACCTCAAGAGCTACCTGAACAGCCCCCAGTGATGGTGGCGCCACGACCTCTCGAGCCTCTAGTACTCTATCTTGCCGCCACCCGTACTCTGCCAGCGCAGCGCTGGTGGCGGTTCGGGAAGAGCACCAAGCCAAGGGCGCGTCAAGCCAAGCTACGCCGCCAGCCGGGATGACGCAAGATCAGGAAGGCGCAGCAAGAGCCGTAGCGGCATCAACAGAAGACCAAGCTCGGCAAGACGATGTCGCCGAGATTCCCGCAAGCGATCAGGCGTCAGGAGTTCCACCACCTCAGGAGACGTCCCAGCTTCCGCAAGACACAAGCCTCACCAACGCGCCAGCCCTCGTCGAGCACCCGGTGTATTTCGTCAGCACGGTGTTGCGGGACGCAAGGGCACGATACCCCATGCCCCAAAAGCTCCTTCTTGCGCTCTTGGTGGCCTCGCGCAAGTTGCGGCACTACTTCCAGGGCCACCCCATCAAGGTCGTCTCAGCCTACCCTTTGGAGAGAGTGCTCAGGAGCCCCAACTCTGCTGGAAGGGTCGCTGAGTGGAACATCGAGCTGTAGGCATTCCAGTTGGAGTTCAGCACTACCAGGGTCATCAAGGGAGCTGCACTCGCTGATTTCGTGGCAGAATGGACGGAGGCCCCGATGCTGGAAGTAGGAGAGGACCGGTCCACCTCGCCGGGAAGTGAGGCGCCCGACGGCTGGGTCATGTATTTCGATGGGGCCTTCGCGCACCAAGGAGCGGGGGCTGGAGCAGTACTTGTCTCGCCCACTCAAGACAAGCTCTACTATGTTGTACAGCTCTGCTTCCAGCAGGGCGAGAAGGTCTCCAACAACATCACAGTAAACGAAGGCATCATAGCTGGCCTGAAGGCCACGACAGCTCTGGGGGTGAAGCGCCTCACCGTTAGGGGCGACTCACAGCTCCTCGTCAACTTCTCCAACAAGATATATGAGCCAAAGGACGAGCACATGGAGGCATACCTCATGGAGGTGCACAAGATGGAGAAGCAGTTCCTGGGCTTGGAGTTGCAGCACGTACCCCGGGGCACCAACAAGGAAGCTGACGACATTGCCAAGAGGGCATCCAAGCGGCAGCCCCAAGAGCCCGGCGTCTTCGAGGAGCGGCTCTTCAAGCCGTCAGCAACACCACCACTTTCGAGAACAGCTCAGCCTCGGGAGGAGCTCCCGCAGCCGCCTGCCACAGGAGCCCCAGCCTATGGCCCGACTTCAGGAGCGCGCCTACTCTTGGCGCTCGAGCCCCAGGAGGGATGCTGGACCAAGGAATTCAAGGAATACCTGATGCAAGGGACGCTGCCGGAGAAGGAGGAGGACGCAGAGCGCGTGGCCCGGCAAGCCACAGCATACTGCATCCAGGACGGTGAGTTGTACAGGAAGCGACCAAATGATGTTTCACTGCATTGCATTTCTAGAGACCAGGGGAAGGAGTTGCTAACTGACATACACGATGGGGACTGCGGGCACCACTCGTCATCACGGACCCTCATCGGCAAGGTATTCCACAGAGGATTCTACTGGCCCACGGCAGTCAACCACGCGACCGAGCTGGTGAAGTCCTGCGAAGCCTGCCAGTTCCACGCCAAGCAGATCCACCAGCCGGCTCAGGGCCTCCATACCATCCTGCTCACGTGGCCGTTCGCTGTCTGGGGGCTGGATATCTTGGGACCGTTCCCACGAGCGCCTGGGGGCTACCGCTACCTCTACGTCGCCGTCGACAAGTTCACCATGTGGGCGGAGGTGGAAGCCATCCGCACGATCCCCGCTGGCTCCGCAGTCTAGTTCATCAAGGGTCTCGTGAGCCGCTTCGGGGTCCCCAACCGCATCATCACCTACAACGGCTCGCAGTTCACTAGTAACCTCTTCAAAACATACTATGCTAACCTTGGAACGCAGATCTGCTATGCTTCGGTGGCGCACCCCAGGAGCAATGGTCAGGCCAAACGCGCCAACGCAGAGGTCCTGAGGGGCCTCAAGACCAGGACCTTCAAGAAGAAGCTCGAGGCCTGCGGTAGGGGCTGGCACGATGAGCTCCAATCCGTGCTGTGGTCAATCCGCACTACCGCCACCAAGCCGACGGGCGAGACCCCGTTCTTCCCCGTCTACGGAGCCGAAGCAGTCCTCCCTCACGAAGTCAAGCATCGCTTCGCACGGGTCCTGGCGTTTGATGAAATGCAACAGGACGCCATGCGGGGGATGGACATCGTGCTGGGGGAGGAACGCCGCTGCAAACCCGCACTACGGGCGGCAAGGTACCAGCAGGCGCTGCGGCGATACCACTGCCGCAACATCCGCTCCGGGACGCTCGAGGTGGGCGACCTCGTCCTGAGACGGTTCCTCTCCAGGGAGGGCCTGCACAAGCTCTCACCCATGTGGGTGGGCCCGTTCAAGGTCGTCCATGTCTCCAGGCCTGGCGCCGCATGCCTGGAGACGCAGGACGGGGTGCCCATCCAGAACGCCTGGAACATCCAGCACCTCCGGAAGTTCTACCCATGAAGCAAGGCCCAGTGAAAGGCCCAGTGCCTGTGAAGAAGGCCCGGTGCCTGTGAAGAATCGCCACCCGTGACACTCTCACGTAATAATGAGTGGGGTTGTACACGCCCCGGAGTCTCAGGAGTGCTGCCCTCGGGCCTCGGGGGCTCCCTCCCATGTCTTAGTGGCAGCACTTAGCTCCGCGCTCGTGAGAAGACTTGAAGACTAGACTAGGTGCCGGACGCGGCCTTTTCATTTGCTTTCCGTAGTTGGCTCCCCTTCTTTTAATCGAAGTCTGCTTCTGGTGTTCCTTGCTGATTTGGTTCCGTTGCCTTTTGCCGTTGTTTCCGACTCTAGTTCACCTGTGTTCTCTCTCTCGCATACCTCGCGAGGGGGCTAGGCAGGTGCCCTCGCGAGCGTTTTTCCTTCTCTCTGCCTTCCGTCTGCTTTCTCGCAAGGCACCCTCGTTCGAGCCCACAAGCTCGCGCATCTCTCCTAATTTGTGCCCCTCGGGTACCGCGATATGAAGCGCTGGATCAAGGCTTGGGTGAACGATAAGTCTCCTACGAGCTTCCTAATGAATTTTCTGCAGTTCCTGAGCGACCACTAAGTCAAGACGGGCATGAGGAAACAAGTGCCTCATGAAGAGGAGGCTGCCCCGAACACGCCAAGCTAAGTTATCTCTGCACAAAATAACGACACAGCACGGAAACAATAAGCATTGCATAATGATTGAGGAATCATAGTTCCATACATGCCCCTCCGGGCCCATACTGGTTTCATTCTTGATGCAAGAAGGAAAAGAAGAACAAAACAAAAGCGGTGCTCGCCCCTGCAGCGGTCCACGGGGCAGGCCCTTGGCGACGTCCTGAGCTTAGCCGGATCCCTCCTCGCGCTTCACGGAGGCGCGGCGACGAGACGACCCGCTACCACCTTCGAAGCGAGCGCGGCGGCGTGGCGGCTGGTCGTAGCCGCCGCTGCTGGAGCTGTCGCCGAGAGAAGAGCCACCGTAGCTGGACGAGGCGCGGCCGGCGGGCTCGCCCTCGCCCTCGTCGCGGCCGTCGCCGAGGCCGGGCAGCTCCTCGCCGTCGTTCACCTCGGGGCAGCACCCAGCGCGGCGATCATCTTCCCCAAACACCCTCACGTAGAGGGTCACATCACCGTCGTACTTGAAATGGAGGGGGCACCGCCTGCCCAGGCCACGCGTGCGGGCGAACGTCTGCCAACCGCGGGCCAGAGCTATGTTGCTCGCGACGTTGACTTCGACCACAACCCAAGAAGCCCTGCTGCAGCAACCGTCCGCCTGCAGCCAGAGCCCACCTGGACCGGAGGCCGACAGCTCGTCGACAAAGAAGCGCGGAAGCTGAAGCCAGTTGCCGGCCGGATCCTCCGACCAGACAACGAACTCCGGCAGCACCTCAGCCGAGTGGAAGTGCGGCCGGGGAGGCCGCGCAACCACGGCGTGTCTCCCTTCATCGGCAGGGCTGCCGCGACCGGAGCGACCCCTGCCACGCGCAGTGGCGCCACCCCGGGAGCGGGGCGCCGCGGCGGGGGTCGCGGTGTGCTTACGGGGACGGTCGCATCCACGCTTGGGCATAGGGGAGCCGGGCCCCTCGCGGGGGGCCTACCCCTTCTCCGCAGCAGAGAACCTCTTCGACAGCTCCATTGTTGCTAGCAGAGGAGCAAGGAGGAAGAAGCAAGCGGACTGGGAAGAGATGGCCGACGGGGGCTTTGCCCCCCTCCCCACTTAATTTATAGCGGGAGAAGGCCAACCGGCGCCTCCCACGATCACAGGTAATGATGGTTTTCCCTTGCATGTCGCGGGGACTTGTCAAGTCGGGCAGTTGCCGAGGCAGCGTGGGGAAGCGGAGACGCCCACGTCCAATCAACCGCCACGCGTCGACCAAGGCCGCAGGCTTTTGAGGCCCGCGGCGCTCCGCACTTGACCTTTGGCTTCGCCTTGAAGCAAAGCCCGAGCGCGCCTTGGGCCCAGGGGCTACTGTCAGTGTTCTGGGCATGGGGGTCCCCAGAATTGCCTGCCTGCGGCCCACGGCGTGGTTGTGCTAGAAGGCCTGTACGGCCCATCTTCATCAACAAGGCATCCAAGACCCTCGCGAGGGGCCAAGCCTCGCGAGGAGGACGACACAGGACCTCCTCAGGAGCTGCCTCACCAGGTTGGCTCGCGAGGGGCGGAGAGATCAAGGCAAGGCAAACCTCGCGAGGTTCTCGTGACATGTGCCATGACGATTGAGACAAGGCGGGCGCCAGCGCACGTAGTGTCCTTGTTTCCCCTTTGGTGCTAAGGAAGCGAGCGCAGGCGCAGAGTACCGAGGAGTCAAGCAAAGGTTTCCATATCGGTGCAATGAGACAAGGACCAGCAGAACGGCAAGACGGAGGTCACCATGGATCCCAAGGCGGCGTCACCACCAGATCCTTTGGCAGGCGAAGACCGCTATTGTCAGGATAAGCTGTACTAGTTGTCCCCTTTCAAATTGGCCATTGTTGGCTCCCTTCCCGCTCAATATTTGGGAAAAGGACCAGGGCCTATATAAGTAGAACCAGCCACCACCGTAGGGGGCACAGAGTTCGGAGCTCACAAGCAAGCCCGAGCTGAGCGGATCCACACACACAAGTTCGCCAAGCACAAGAACACCTCATCCTCAGGAGGCTGTCCTTCCCCTTGTATTGTTCATCATCAGCCCAAGAGGCAATCCACCACCACCACACTGGAGTAGGGTATTACACCACAACGGTGGCCCGAACCAGTATAAATCTTGTGTCTCTTGTGTTGTGAGTTCGTTGAGTTCGTCCGCGAGATCTTAGCAAGCTAGGGTGTGTATCGATAGGGAAAGAACTTCGCGCGTACCCCAGAGTTCGAACCTTAAGGGTTTTGTCGTAACGCGTGATCCGACAAACTTGTTGGTGCCATGTCATGACACCATGCCAAGTTTCGTGATTTACAGGCGTGTTTTGGATTTATAGGAATTAAAAAACAAAGTTTCTCAATATTTCCAGCCGAGGCACGACGCCCAGATGTTTGAATTCCATTCCCATTTCTTGCATGGGACCTACAAATTCACCCAAGGACACACATGTGATTTTTCAACCAACTTTGGCGCACTGGAGCATGTGCTTGTAGTTCAAATTTGAATTATGCACATTAAATGCCAGGCCAAACGAACCCGGAATAATTCCAAAATTTAGCACGATACTTCTATTTTGTCTAATCTTCCTGTGTAAAAAAATCAAGGCGGGAGAAGGCAGTGTATGTTGTTTCGCACACGGAGGTGACACGTTCCCTATCGGAACCACAAGCCTTCTTGAGAGAAGCCCCGGTTTGCAAGAAGCTTATACCAAAGCTTGTCCCAATTTGGCTAAAAATATTACCACAGCATGTTGGTGCCATGTCATGACACCATGCCAAGTTTCATGATTTTCAGGCGTGTTTTGGATTTACATGAATTAAAACCCCAAGTTTCTCAATCTTTCCGGCCGAGCCACAACGCCCAGATGTTTGAATTTCATTCCCATTTCTTGCATGGGACCTAGAAATTCACCCAAGGACACACATGTGATTTTTCAACCAACTTTGGTGCACTGGAGCATGCGCTTGTAGTTCAAATTTGAATTATGCACATTAAATGACCAGAAATTCAATTAATGTATAAAAAAGTCCAAACGAGCCCGGAATAATTCCAAATTTTAAGATGACACTCATATAGTTCTATGTTGCCACTATCAAAAATCAAGGGGGGGAGGCAGCGTATGTCGTTTCGCACACAAAGGTGACACGTCCCCCCTCGGGAACCACGAGTCTTCTCGAGAGAAGCTCCGGTTTGCAAGAAGCTTGTAGCAAAACTTGTCCAAATGCGGCCAATTTTTTACCACAGCATGTTGGTGCCATAAAACAACACCATGCCAAGTTTCTTGATTTTCAGGCGAGTTTTGAATTTCCAGGAATTTAGAAACCAAGTTTCTCAATGTTCCCGGTCGAGCCACGACGCCCAGATGTTTGAATTCCATTCCCATTTCTTGCATGGACCTAGAAATTCACTCAAGGACACACATGTGATTTTTCAACCAACTTTGGTGCACTCGAGCATGTGCTTGTAGTTCAAATTTGAATTATGTGCATTAAATGACCAGAATTCAATTAATTTATAAAAAAGTCCAAACAAACCAAGAATAATTCCAAATTTTAACACGACACTCATATAGTTCTATGTTGCCTCTGTAAAAAATCAAGGGGGAGAGTATATCGTTTCGCACACAAAGGTGACACGTCCTCCCTCGGAAACCACGAGTCTTCTCGAGAGAATCTCTAGTTTGTGACAAGCTTATACCAAAACTTGTCCAAATGCAGCCAATTTTTTTATCACAACATGTTGGTGCCATGAAATGACACCATGCCAAGTTTCATGATTTTCATGCGAGTTTTGAATTTCCAGGAATTTAAAAACCAAGTTTCTCAATGTTCCCAGTCGAGCCACGACGCCCAGATGTTTGAATTTCATTCCTATTTCTTGCATGGGACCTATAAATTCACCCAAAGACACACATGTGATTTTTCAACAAACATTGGTGCACTGGAGCATGTGCTTGTAGTTCAAATTTGAATTATGCAGATTAAATACCTAGAAACTCAATTAATGCATAAAAATGCCAAACGAACCCGGAATAATTCCAAATTTAAACACGACACTCATGTAGTTGCATGTTCACTGTACATAAATGTTCTAGCAATTCAAACACCATCCTTTCCCTCCGTAACACCATTTTGTCTTTCAAAACATAATGAAAAAATCAGGTATACCACAAACAGTTTACTAGAAAGAATCGTGTGGCATGCGATATAAAATATCTTGGTGCACAGTCTTGTCTGGCTTACGCAGTAAGCTTCGTCGTCTATAGTCCACCGCCCACGCTTCAACCACACTTGCACACCAGTTTGTCGTGGCACCGAGCAAAATTCTTCTGCCCCCGTGGAAATATCTACCTTCCCGCCCCCGCCCTCCCACCAAAATCCACATTTCCATTGTTCCACCTTGCTTTCCAACTCCAACCTTCACTGCTGATAGTATGGCAACTCTGAATTAACCTGATCAAGATCTTCCTTATGTGTGTTGCAGGGAAACAATGGGATACACTGCGGTTTACCATCGAGGTTTGCTCATGCATGGTCCTTTCGCTAATAGCACATTATTGTGCAATTGCAGGAATCTTTCTAATATTTAGGTTTCTTACAATTTCGTCTTGCACATGTAGGTCCTACCGTCGGAGACTTAGACCCACTATTTGACCCATTTTGCATATGGGGAAATGAGATGTCCATGAATATCAGTCAAGTCAAGAAACTCAAAAAGATTGTTAGGATGAAGAAAATTGCGACGAATAATAGCAAGATCTTTGTTTGCACAATGAAGAAGACATCAGTCAACTATAGGATGGTACTAACTCTTTTTACCTTGTTTTTACCCCTTGCGCCATTTCAAAATTTATAACAGCGATTTATGCAAACTTTGTTTTCAGTACTTTTCAAAGCAGTTCACCGATGATTACCTCTCAAACCACCTGCATGGTCAAGAGGCGAGGAAGGTAGTCATTCAACACCCACGGTACAATATTGAAGTCTTCTTGAAGAGGACAAAGGTTGGGCGGGCAATTATCCATAACCACTGGCCTAAAGTTGCAAGACATTCAATGTCACTGAAGGCACAATATTGCCTTCCGCTTTAGCAGTTTCCCAGATGAGATTCATCTATCTATTTACCATGTATGATGCTACTTTCCAAAGGTTTTCGATGTTACATGTGAAACTTGGTGCTGTTGTGTAATGGCGTAACTGAGTACTGAAGCTATCTGATGTAATTCGATTATGAAATCCTGGTTGCTGTTATATGGATATGAAATATCTGGTGTGTTTTATAAGAAATATCAATTTGATTACTACATGGATTATCAATAATAGGCTAATTACCCTGCTTATTGGGGTTTTCTACTGCGGACGGTTACTCAGACAGCTCTGTGGGTGATGAACTCAAACAACCCACCCGTTTTCTAGAAAGTAGGCGTGATCGATCAACTAACAATTACACACAGCTTCCCGCAGAGAACTGTTTGCCTTGCACAAACGTTTCCACACAAAAAACTGTCTATGATATACATACGAATGGAAATGTTTTTCTAGGATTCACCGTGTGGGATGTACATACGAACGGAAACGACTGGGTTTCGATGCCTCACCAGATCGCACACGAGCTCATTTTGCCCTAGCCTATGTGTCAGGAGGGCCTATCCCCGATGGTTTCTGGGTCGTGTGGGAAGGACCCCCCTATCGCCCACACTCACTTGGAGACAGTTCTATCATACCTAACTCTGCAGACAGGGGAGAGCACATTAAATGCGCCGCTTAGTGCCACATCATGGCCTGCCCAGCAAGCCTTGCTGGCTATTCGGCCACCTTCTCTCCTGCCTGCATGACACGTCTCTGGATGGGTGTCATTTGGAGGTGATTTCCAAAGGAAGTGGCTGCCATGTGGCAAAAAACAGCCACTTAGTCACTTGAGGGCTTGACACCGCACCGATCGATGATTTGTGTCACTGTGAGGTGGTGTGGTAGAGCCTTGGCGGGGTAGTTTGCCTTCGTAGGGCCCGACAGGCCTGCCGGGGCACTCTTGAGTTTTGTTTCTAGGGTAACCTTGGTCTCTCCAGGCTCGCCTGCCCGGCAAGGGAGGTTTTCCCTTGGTGGTGTCTTGCTCCTTTGGCTTGACTTAGTCTTCTTGATCCGCACTCTGATTCCTCGAAGGACTGATTACTTGTGCTTGGTCTGGTCTTGGATGCTGCAATCTTGCTCTTAGGCCTGTGCATGGTCTGGGCAACAGACCCAGGGTTTGTTGCACTGACAGGAGCCCCCGGGCCTGGCCCGAACGCTTTGTCGGGCGTCTGATACGTCTCCGTCGTATCTATAATTTTTGATTGTTCCATGCCAATATTATACAACTTTCATATACTTTTGGCAACTTTTTATACTATTTTTGGGACTAACATATTGATCCAGTGCCCAGTGCCAGTTCCTGTTTGTTGCATGTTTTTTGTTTCGCAGAAAATCCATATCAAACGGAGTCCAAACGGGATAAAAACTGACGGAGATTTTTTTGGCATATATGTGAATTTTGGGAAGTGGAATCAACGTGAGACAATGCTCGAGGGGCCCACGAGGGTGAGGGGCACCCCCCAGGGGGTCAGGCGCGCCCTGGGACCTCGTGGCCACTCCATAAGGCGGTTGGTGCCCTTCTTTCACCGCAAGAAAGCCAATATCCAGATAAAAATTTTCCAAATGTCAGCCCAATCGGAGTTATGGATCTCCGGGAATTTAAGAAACGGTGAAAGGGCAGAATCAGGGAGCGCAGAAACAGAGAGAGACAGAGAGACAGATCCAATCTCGGAGGGGCTCTCGCCCCTCCCATGCCATGGAAGGCAAGGACCAGAGGGGAAACCCTTCTTCCATCTAGGGAGAAGTTCAAGGAAGAAGAAGAAGAAGAAGAAGAAGAAGAAGAAGAAGAAGAAGAAGAAGAAGAAGAAGAAGAAGAAGAAGGAGAAGAAGAAGGGGGCTCTCTCCCCCTCTCTACCGGTGGCGCCGGAACGCCGCCGGGGCCATCATCATCACCGCAATCTACACCAACACCTCCGTCATCTTCACCAACATCTCCATCACCTTCCCCCATCTATCTATAGCGGTCCACTCTCCCGCAACCCGCTGTACCCTCTACTTGAACATGGTGCTTTATGCTTCATATTATTATCCAATGATGTGTTGCCATCCTATGATGTCTGAGTAGATTTTCGTTGTCCTACCGGTAATTGGTGAATTGCTATGATTGGTTTAATTCGCTTGTGGTTATGTTGCTGTCCTTTCGTGCCCATCATATGAGCGCGCGCGTGGATCACACCATAGGGTTAGTTGTATGTTGATAGGACTATGTATTGGAGGGCAAGAGTGACAGAAGCTTCAACCTAGCATAGAAATTGATGCATACGGGATTGAACGGGGGCCAATATATCTTAATGCTATGGTTGGGTTTTACCTTAATGAACGTTAGTAGTTGCGGATGCTTGCTAATAGTTCCAATCATAAGTGCATAGAATTCCAAGTCAGGGATGACATGCTAGCGGTGGCCTCTCCCACATAAAACTTGCTATCGGTCTAGTAAAGTAGTCAATTTCTTAGGGACAATTTCGCAACTCATACCACCACTTTTCCACACTCGCAATACTAACTTTATTGCTTCTTTACCTAAACAGCCCCTAGTTTTTATTTATGTGCTCTTTATATTCTTGCAAACCTATCCAACAACACCTACAAAGTACTTCTAGTTTCATACTTATTTTAGGTAAAGTGAACGTTAAGCATGCGTAGAGTTGTATTGGTGGTCGATAGAACATGAGGGAATATTTGTCCTACCTTTAGCTCCTCGTTGGGTTCGACACTCTTACTTATCGAAAGAGGCTAAAATTGATCCCCTATACTTGTGGGTTATCAAGACCTTTTTCTGGCGCCGTTGCCGGGGAGTTATAGCGTGGGGTGAATATTCTCGTGTGTGCTTGTTTGCTTTATCACTAAGTAATTTTTAATTGTTGTTCTTAGTTGTTTTCTATCTTTAGTTATGGGTAGGAAACGCAAAATACCAAAAAAATTAGTGGTCCCTACTGAACCAATGGTTGAAGAACCACTCAAAATCTATCATACTACTGAAGCTTTCTACTTGGATCATCTTCGATCCCTATGTGCTCGTGCTGAAACCCCAACTAGCTTAGTTGAGGGCAAATCTTTAGATGAGCATGCTTGTTATGTGCGACACCGCTTATCTCAAAAAGGGAAACTTTTACTGGATCAAATTCATCGTTTGCAGTGCTATGCTTGGAATTTATGTGAAATATATGATTGTACTTGGTGTTCTAAAGACCCTAAGAAACACCTTCCTTACTAATGTGAGTTTAGTGATAATGGAATCGTATCTTCATATACTAAGGGTGTTTATAATTACTATGATGTTCAACAAATTGAAGAATTTGTTGCTTTTAGGGGTACTTGTGAAATTGCTTCTTTTATTGAAGAGTGTGATACTACTCTCTACAAATCTGAAAATTTGGCCATACTTAAATATTGCTATGATAATTATGCTTCTAATCCTTATATTAAACCATATATTGAGGACTCCTCCGCTGTCCAAGAAGAGACTTATATTTTGCAGGAGTCTATGGAAGAAGAAATTAATGACATTGTGAGCTCATTGGATGAAAAAGATGATGAGGAGAGCGAAGAACAAAAGGAGGGAGAGCGGATTAGCTACCCGTGCCACCTTCTAATGAGAGTAACTCTTCAACTCATACATTGTTTAATTTCCCTTCATGCTTACCGAAGGATGATTGCTATGATGATTGTTATGATCCCGTTGATTCTTTTGAAATATCCCTTTTTGATGATGCTTGCTATGCTTGTGGCCAAGATGCCAATATGAATTATGCTTATGGAGATGAACTTGCTATAGTTCCTTATGTCACTACTAGGAAAAGGCCTGCTAGTGGCGCACCTGTTTTGCCTACTAATGGCGCACTACAGGTGCGCCACTAGCATCACGCCATTAGAATTTTTTACTAATGGCGCACCACAGGTGCGCCATTAGTATCTGTATACTAATGGTGCACCAGGCAGTGCGCCATTAGTACATCACACGGTGCGTCATTACTATCGGACTTAGTAATGCGCACCACATAGAAGTGCACCATTACTAACATTTTTTTCAAAATAAATTCAGAAATATTTTTTTCAATTTTTTTTGTTTTTTTCTTAATCTCAGGTCACTATGGCTTGATCTCGGGTCAATATGCTTAATCTCAAGTCAAATCAAACTCCGTGGTCAAACTTCCCGAAAGGTCACCCATCCTCACACTACTCCAGCCCAAGCACGCTTAACTTCAGAGTTCTATCCAACCCCAGCACCAGCTCACTTAACAGGCACTTGTTGATATATCTAGCATATCAATCCTATTAAACCTTGTTGATGTCTAGGACTTTGTTCATGTTCATGAGTGTGATGAAATTTTGAAAAAATATTTCAAACTTCCCGGTCATATTACGTATCATATTTTGAAAAAAAATCCAAAAAAAAGTTTTTTTGAAACCAATTTTTTTTTCTGTTACTAGTGGCGCACAGTGCGCCACTAGTATGTTTGAATTTTTTCTTCATTTTCCCCCCTCTAGATCTTAAAAGCCCCGTATCTTTCGTTCTGTTAGGTTTTTGGGGATTTTGAAGATGTTGAACATGGTTCCCCCAGTTCAATTCGTATGTAACTTTTCGAGTAGATGATTTTTCATATAAAAAACTTTTTAATCCGAGTTCGTATGCAAAAGTTATGCCCATTTTACAAATTCTAGAGAGATTTTGCAAATAAAGTCGAAATTCATATTTGTAAATTTTCCCAACAACTAGACCACATATCACATGGGAAATATATTTTCTTTTATTTTTTGACATTTCCATCATTTTCTTTTATTTTTTCTAAAACTGAAAAGGCGGTCCACTTGGGGTGCATTCGGTGGAATTTTTGGACAAAGTTAGTAATGGCGCACCGTGGGTGTGGTGCGCCATTACTAGTTAAAACTAGTAATGGCGCACTGTCCCCTGGTGCGCCATTACTAGTTTTGACAAAAAAAATAAAAAAATTGTTAGTAGTGACGCACCGAGGATGTGGTGCGCCATTGCTAGTCAAACTAGTAATGGCGCACTATCCCCTGGTGCGCCATTACTAGTTTTGAAAAAAAAATTAAAAAATTTTGTTAGTAGTGGCGCACCGTGGATGTGGTGCGCCATTAGTATTTGGACACTAATGGCGTACCAACACATGGTGCGCCATTAGTATATAGTAGTGGCGCACCACATGTGTGGTGCGCCATTAGTGTCCATATTATCTATAGCCCTTTTCCTAGTAGTGTGTTAAACATGAAATTGTAGCTATTGCACCCACGCATGATAGTCCTATTATCTTTTTGAATTCTCCCGACTACACTATATCGGAGAAGTTTTCCCTTATTAAGAATTATATTGATGGGTTGCGTTTCACTACTACACATGATGATTTTGATAGATATAATATGCATGTGCTTGCTGATCCTACTTGCAATTATTATGAGAGAGGAACTACATCTCCGCCTCTCCATGTTTCCAATATGATAAAATTGCAAGAAACTGTTTATACTATGCACTGGCCTTTACTATGTGTGCATGGATTGTTCTTTTATGACATGCCGATGAATAGGACGAGAGTTAGACTTCGTTGTTGCATGATATATGTTACTTTGTGCTCACTACTAAATCATAAATCATTGTTAATTAAAATTGGCTTTGATATACCTTGGGATCCGGGTGGATCCATTACTTGAGCACTATATGCCTAGCTTAATGGCTTTAAAGAAAGCTCTGCCAGGGAGACAACCCGGAAGTTTTAGAGAGTCATTTATTTCTGTTGAGTTCTTTTATATAGTTTAAAAACAAAAAAATAAAGAGGGGAACCCAAAACTTTTCAAAAAGGAAAGTGAAAGTGAGAGAGACAAGCATTGTTGAAGTGGGGGAGCTCCTTGAACTTTGTTCATGCTCATGGAAACTTTGTGAATCTTGATTACAGAAACTTTTCAACAAAAATAATTATCCCCTTGTACAATTCCATTGTATTATAAAAATAATGTGCCAAGATTTGCCTTTAGGATGTTTACATTGCTTGTTGGTTTGTGCGGTGCAAAACAGAAACTTTGGCTGTAGTGCACGATTTTACATTTTTTACTGGAAAGTCAAACGGTTCTGAAACTTTTTGCACTGTCTTTCTATACAAATTGTCTATTTTTCCTAATTATTTCAGAATTTTTGGAGTACATAAGTATGGTGAATGTTCAGATTACTACAGATTGTCCTGTTTAAGACAGATTCTGTTTTTGATGCATAATTTGCTTGTTTTGATGAAACTATCAATTTCTATCAGTGGATTAAGCCATGGAAAAGTTATATTACAGTAGCTACAATGCAAAAAAAAATATGAATTGGTTTGCAATAGTACCTAGAGTAGTGATTTGCTTTATTATACTAACGGATCTTACCGAGCTTTCTGTTGAGTTTTGTCTGGATGAAGTGTTCGAAGATCGAGGATGTCTCGATGTGAGGAGAAGAAGGAGAGGCAAGAGCTCAAGCCTGGGGATTCCCAAGGCACCCCAAGTAAATATTTAAGGAGACTCAAGCTTCTAAGCTTGGGGATGCCCCGAAAGGCATCCCATCTTTCTTCAACAAGTATCGGTATGTTTTCGGATTCGTTTCGTTCATGTGATATGTGCAAATCTTGGAGCGTCTTTTGCATTTAGTTTTCACTTTTCTTTGATGCACCATGCTGGTATGAGATACTCCTTGGTTGATTTATAGAATGCTCTTTGCACTTCACTTATATCTTTTGAGTATGGCTTTATAGAATGCTTCATGTGCTTCACTTATATCTTTTGAAGTTTGGATTGCCTGTTTCCCTACACATAGAAAACCGCCATTTGTAGAATGCTCTTTTGCTTCACTTAGATTTTTTAGAGCATGGGCATATCTTTTGTAGAAAGATTTAAACTCCCTTGCTTCACTTATATCTATTTAGAGAGATGACAGGAATTGGTCATTCACATGGTTAGTCATAAAATCCTACATAAAACTTGTAGATCACTGAATATGATATGTTTGATTCCTTGCCATAGTTTTGCGATATAAAGATGGTGATATTAGAGTCATGCTAGTGGGTAGTTGTGGATTGTAGAAATACTTGTGTTGAAGTTTGTGATTCCCGTAGCATGTACGTATGGTGAACCGTTATGTAACGAAGTTGGACCATGAGGTATTTATTGATTGTCTTCCTTATGAGTGGCGTTCGGGGACGAGCGATGGTCTTTTCCTACCAATCTATCCCCCTAGGAGCATGCGCGTAGTACTTTATTTCGATGACTAATAGATTTTTGCAATAAGTATGTGAGTTCTTTATGACTAATGTTGAGTCCGTGGATTATACGCACTCTCACCGTTCCATCATTGCTAGCCTCTCGGTACCGTGCATTGCCCTTTCTCACCTCGAGAGTTGGTGCAAACTTCGCCGGTGCATCCAAACCCCATAATACAATACGCTCTATCACACATAAGCCTCCTTATATCTTCCTCAATACAGCCACCATACCTACCTATCATGGCATTTCCATAGCCATTCCGAGATATATTGCCATGCAACTTCCATCATCATCATATACATGACTTGAGCATTTATTTTCATATTGCTTTGCATGATCGTAAGATAGCTAGCATGATGTTTTCATGGCTTGTCCATTTTTTGATGTCATTGCTACGCTAGATCATTGCACATCCCGATACACCGCTGGAGGCATTCATATAGAGTCATATTTTGTTCTAGTATCGAGTTGTAAGTAAATAAAAGTGTGATGATCATCATTATTACAACATTGTCCCATGATCAAAATAAAAGTGGCCAAAGAAGCCTACAAAAAATAGACAAAAAAAGGAAAAAAAAAGAGAAGGGACAATGTTACTATCCTTTTACCACACTTGTGCTTCAGAGTAACACCATGTTCTTCATATAGAGAGTCTCTTGAGTTATCACTTTCATATACTAGTGGGAATTTTCATTATAGAACTTGGCTTGTATATTCCAACGATGGGCTTCCTCAAATGCCCTAGGTCTTCATGAGCAAGCAAGTTGGATGCACACCTAGTTAGTTTCAGTTTGAGCTTTCACACACTTATAGCTCTAGTGCATCCATTGCATGGCAATCCCTACTCCTCGCATTGACATCAATTGATGGGCATCTCCATAGCCCGTTGATTAGCCGCGTCGATGTGAGACTTTCTCCCTTTTTTGTCTTCTCCACACAATCTCCATCATCATATTCTATTCCACCTATAGTGCTATATCCATGGCTCACGCTCATGTATTCCGTGAAATTTGAAAAGGTTTGAGAACATCAAAAGTATGAAACAATTGCTTGGCTTGTCATCGGGGTTGTGCATGATTTGAATATTTTGTGTGGTGAAGATGGAGCATAGCCAGACTATATGATTTTGTAGGGATAACTTTCTTTGTCCATGTTATTTTGGAAATACATGATTGATTTATTAGTATGCTTGAAGTATTATTGTCTTAATGTCAAATGATAGACTATTGCTTTGAATCACTCGTGTCTTAATATTCAAGCCATGATTAGATTATGTGATCAAGATTATGCTAGGTAGCATTCCACATCAAAAATTATCTTTTTTATCATTTACCTACTCGAGGACGAGTAGGAACTAAGCTTGGGGATGCTGATACGTCTCTGTCGTATCTATAATTTTTTATTGTTCCATGCCAATATTATACAACTTTCATATACTTTTGGCAACTTTTTATACTATTTTTGGGACTAACATATTGATCCAGTGCCGATTGCCAGTTCATGTTTGTTGCATGTTTTTTGTTTCGCGGAAAATCCATATCAAATGGAGGAGATTTTTTTGGAATATATGTTAATTTTGGGAAGTGGAATCAACGCGAGACGATGCCCGAGGAGCCCATGAGGGTGAGGGGCGCGCCCTGGGCCCTCGTGGCCACTCCGTAAGGTGGTTTGGTGCCCTTCTTTCGCCGCAAGAAAGCCAATATCCGGATAAAAATCGTGTCCAAATTTCAGCCCAATCGGAGTTACGGATCTCCGGGAATTTAAAAAAGGTGAAAGGGCAGAATCAGGGAGCACAGAAACAGAGAGAGACAGAGAGACAGATCCAATCTCAGAGGGGCTCTCGCCCCTCCCATGCCATGGAAGCCAAGGACCATAGGGGAAACCCTTCTCCCATCTAGGGAGAAGGTCAAGGAAGAAGAAGAATAAGGGGGGCTCTCTCCCCCTCTCTCCCGGTGGCGCCGGAATGCCCCCGGGGCCATCATCATCACCGCAATCTACACCAACACCTCTGTCATCTTCACCAACATCTCCATCACCTTCCCCCATCTATCTACAGCGGTCCGCTCTCCCGCAACCCGTTGTACCCTCTACTTGAACATGGTGCTTTATGCTTCATATTGTTATCCAATGATGTGTTGCCATCCTATGATGTCTGAGTAGATTTTCGTTGTCCTACCGGTAATTGGTGAATTGCTATGATTGGTTTAATTTGCTTGTGGTTATGTTGCTGTCCTTTGGTGGCCATCATATGAGCGCGCGCGTGGATCACACCACAGGGTTAGTTGTATGTTGATAGGACTATGTATTGGAGGGCAAGAGTGACAGAAGCTTCAATCTAGCATAGAAATTGATGCATACGGGATTGAAGGGGGACCAATATATCTTAATGCTATGGTTGGGTTTTACCTTAATGAACGTTAGTTGTTGCGGATGCTTGCTAATAGTTCCAATCATAGGTGCATACAATTCCAAGTCAGGGATGACATGCTAGCAGTGGCCTCTCCCACATAAAACTTGCTATCGGTCTAGTAAAGTATTCAGTTGCTTAGGGACAATTTCGCAACTCCTACAACCACTTTTCCACACTCGCTATACTAACTTTATTGCTTCTTTACCTAAAAAGCCCCTAGTTTTTATTTACATGCTCTTTATATTCTTGCAAACCTATCCAACAACACCTACAAAGTACTTCTAGTTTCATACTTGTTTTAGGTAAAGCGAACGTTAAGCGTGCGTAGAGTTGTATCGGTGGTCGATAGAACTTGAGGGAATATTTGTTCTACCTTTAGCTCCTCGTTGGGTTCGACACTCTTACTTATCGAAAGAGGCTACAATTGATCCCCTATACTTGTGGGTTATCAGCGTCGTCGGGGCAGGCCCTAACTTGTGCATAGGCGAGAGGGTAGTAGTTGCTTTTCGTTTGAGATTTTCTTTGCTTCTTCATTAACGTGAGCCCAGGTCAGTTTTCGGATCTCCCGCGTGTCGCGTAACACCAATTGCAATGAGGCCACCTTTGTAATGGCTCGTGAATGAATTGAACGCACGGGTGAGTAACTGCCAATTCACTCTTCCCACCACGCTCTTATCCTTGGCCATGTATGCCGCATGCATTGAGTGGGGTAGGTAACGGGGGCGCGTGGTGCGGGAGAGCGTCAAGGCAGGGGGCCGGTCTTCATGGATTGGTGGAGGAGGGCGGTGGTTACCCGCCGAGGGATCGACTCCCAACCCCAACCCGTCTATAGAAGAAGGGGCGGGGGAGGAGTGGGAGTATTCATCCACGCACCCCTCATCCTCCATTCTCTGCTTTCTTCTGGGTATGCTGAAAGGGAGAGCCTGGGGCCAGGCCCTGATGTCTGCTAGACTACGTCGGTATTTCCCCAAAGAGGAAGGGATGATGCAGCACAGTGACGGTAGGTATTTCCCTCAGTTATGAGACCAAGGTTATTGAATCAGTAGGAGAACCAAGCAACACTACATAAACAACACCTACACAACAGTAACAAATACTCGCAACCCGACGTGTTAAGGGGTTGTCAATCCCTTTCGGGTAACGGCGCCAAAAATTGGCAAACGGACGTGAGAAAGTTGTAATAATTTGATAGACAGATCTCGCAGGAACGCAAGATAAAATAAATTGCAGCAAGGTATTTTTGTATTTTTGGTTTAATAGATCTGAAAATAAAAGCAAATAAAATAGATCGCAAAGGCAAATATAATGAGAAAGAGACCCGGGGGCCGTAGATTTCACTAGTGGCTTCTCTCGAGAAAAATAGCAAATGGTGAGTAAACGAATTACTGTTGGGCAGTTGATAGAACTTCAAATAATCATGACGATATCCAGGCAATGATCATTATATAGGCATCACGTCCAAAATTAGTAGACCGACTCCTGCCTGCATCTACTACTATTACTCCACACATCGACCGCTATCCAGCATGCATCTAGTGTATTAAATTCATGGAGAAACGGAGTAATGCAATAAGAACAATGAAATGATGTAGACAAGATCTATTTATGTAGAAATAGACCCCATCTTATTATCCTTAATAGCAACGATACATACGTGTTGGTTCCCCTTCTGTCACTGGGATCAAGCACCGTAAGATCGAACCCATCACAAAGCACCTCTTCCCATTGCAAGATAAATAGATCAAGTTGGCCAAACAAAACCCAAATATTGGAGAAGAAATACGAGGGTATAAGCAATCATGCATATAAAAAATCCCAGGTATTAGAAAAACTTGAAAATAAAAATATAATACAAGACGCTCCAAGCAAAACTCATAGTATGTGACGAAAAAATATAGCTTCGAGTAAAATACCGATGGTCGTTAGAAGAAAGAGGGGATGCCACTCGGGGGCATCCCCAAGCTTAGTTGCTTGCTTCTCTTTGGATAATAGCTTGGGATGCCATAGGCATCCCCAAGCTTAGGCTCTTCTTACTCCTTATTCCTTCATCCATTGTAACATCACCCAAAACTTGAAAACTTCAATCACACAAAACTCAACAAAACCTTCGTGAGATCTGTTAGTATAAGAAAACAAATCACTACTATAAGAACTGTTTCAACCCTTTCATATTTTATTCTCGCATTATATCTAATGTATTCCAACTTTTCTATGGCAAAAACTCTTCAAAGAAAACCATAGAATCATCAAAACAGGCACACAACACAAAGAAAACAGAATCTGTCAAAAACAGAACAGTGTGTACCAATATGGATAGTTCGAGTACTTCTGTAACTCCAAAAATTCTTTAAAAGTTGGAAAATCTGATAAATTTTTATATTAATCTACTGTAAAAAATTCAGAATTTTTCTTTGCTTCTGTGATTTTTAAAAATTGTAACTCTGGACGCAAAAGTTTCTGTTTTTCAGCAAGATCAAACAACTATCACCCAAGAAGATTCTAAAGGCCTTACTTGGCACAAACACTAATTAAAACACACAAAAAACACAATCATAACAGTAGCATAATTGTGCAAACACTCAAAAACAGAAAGCAAAAGACAAAAATAAATTTGATTCATTGGGTTGCCTCCCAACAAGCGCTATTGTTTTACGTCCCTAGCTAGGAATTGATAAATTTAATGATGCTCACAAGAAAGATAGCAATTGAAACACAAAGAGAGCATCATGTAGCATGTGAAAAACAGGTTTAAGTCTAACATACTTCCTATGCATAGACATTTTGTAAGCAAACAAGTTATCAAGACAAGCAAAAACTAGCATATGCAAGGAAGAAGAAAGAAACGATAGCAATCTCAACATAACAAGAGGTAATTTAGTAACATGAAAATTTCTACAACCTTATTTTCCTCTCTCATAATAATTACATGTAGGATCATAATCAAATTCAACAATATAGCTATGATATAAAATTTTCTCTTCATGATCCACATGCATAAAAGTTTTATAATCTTCCAAGATAGTGGGATTAACATCAAATAAAGTCATGACCTCTCCAAGGTCACTTTCATCAAAAATTTCATAAGATTGAACACTCTCCAAATATGTGGGATTATTTTTACATAAATTTGACTCTCTTCCAAACCCAGTTTTAATATTATCACAAGCATATTCATCATAAGGTTTAAATAAATTTTCAAGATCATAAGAATCATTATCACCCCAATCATGATCATTGCAATAAGTAGCGGACATAGCAATATTAGCATCCCCAAGCTTGGGGTTTTGCATATTATTAGCACAACTGGCATTAATAGAATTTATAATAACATCATTACAATCATGCTTTTTTCATCTAAGGAGCTATCATGAATCACTTTATAAATTCCTTCTTTTAACACTTCATCACAATTTTCAGACTCATGAATCTCAAGAAAAACTTCATAAAGATAATCTAGTGAACTCAATTCACTAGCAATGGGTGCATCATAATTGGATCTCTTGAAAAGATTAGCAAGTGGATGAAGATCCATATCAATTGATTTTTAGCAAGCGAAGATGCAAGCAAATAAAAGACACATGGCAACACAAGCAGACATGAGATCTGACGAGAAAACCGCGAACGAAAAATAGGGCGAATAAAACGACAAATTTTTGTGAAGTGGGGGAGAGGAAAACGAGAGGAAAATGGCAAATAATGTAAATTGCAAGGAGATGAGATTTGTGATTAGGAACCTGGTAGATGTTGATGAGGTCTCCCCGGCAACGGCGCCAGAAATTCCTTTTGATGTCTGCTAGATTACGTCGGTATTTCCCCAAAGCGGAAGGGATGATGCAGCACAGCGATAGTAGGTTTTTTCCTCAGTGATGCGACCAAGGTTATCGAACCAGTAGGAGAACCTAGCAACACTACGTAAACAGCACCTTCACACAAATAACAAATACTCGCAACCCGATGTTTTAAAGGGGTTGTCAATCCCTTTCGGGTAACGGCGCCAGAAATTGGCAAACGGATGTGAGAAAGTTGTAATAATTTGATAGATAGATCCTGCCGGAATGCGAGATAAAATAAATTATAGCAAGGTATTTTTGTATTTTTGGTTTAATAGATCTGAAAATAAAAGGAAATAAAATAGATCGCAAAGGAAAATATAATGAGAAAGAGACCCGGGGGCCGTAGATTTCACTAGTGGCTTCTCTCGAGAAAAATAGGAAACGGTGGATAAACGATTTACTGTTGGGCAATTGATAGAACTTCAAATAATCATGACGATATCCAGGCAATGATCATTATATAGGCATCACGTCCAAGATTAGTAGACCGACTCCTGCCTGCATCTCATTGGTACGGCGAGGTGCTATACAATAGGTTTTTAACCCCTTTCCGCGGCGGCATTTGGAACCGTCGCCAAGTGAGTGTGGGTGATAGGGGGTCCTTCCCACACGACCTAGAAACCGTCGGGGATATGCCCTCCCGGCACAGACACTCGGAAAAATGAGGTCGTGTGCGATCGGCGAGTGACCAAATACGGTTATACGTACAGTAGCGCTAAAAAATACAATTACACAAGCGAAATCGTTTCCGGTCGTAAGTACATCCCACACAGTCAGTCCCCCCTAAACGTTTCCGTTCGTATATACATCCAACACAGTCGCTCTAGGGCAAACGATTCCATTCGCAGGTACATCACACACAATTTTCTCCGTCAAATCGTTTGTGATAGCGTTGCAATTGCACACAATATAACAATTTTATCGTTTGCATTATTGAATGCATCACACACGGTGCGTAGAAGAAACTGTGTGGCAAAGGCTGTCATCACACACAGTTTGTATGTGGTAAACGTTTGCGCAAGGTGGCCTAACCCAAACAGTTTTCAAGAGAATGTCATGTGTGATTGTTCATTGATCCAACATGGTTCATTCCTAGAAACTGTGTGCATTACCTGAGGTCATCGCCCACGGTGTTTTCAGAATAACCGTTTGCAATAGAAAAAATCCAATTAGCAGGCTAATGGGCCAATTAGCAAGCTAATTGCCCTATTATTAATAATCCATTTATTAATCTAATTGACATTCATGTTAAGCACATAATATATTTCATTTCCATATTAAGGAAGCAGGACTTCATAATTGAAATACATCAGAGTACGACATGATATAGCTTCAGCACTCAGCTACTCCATTACACAGCTCCACCAGCACCAAGTTTCACATGCAACATCTAGAACCTTTCGAAATTAGCATCATAGGCGGTACATAGAAATAAGCATGTCATCTGGAAAACTGCTCAAGCGAAAGGCGAATATTGAGCCTTCATTCATGTTGAAGGTCTTTGCAACTTTTGGCCAGTGCTTGTGGATGATTGACCATCCATCCTTCGTCCTCTTCAGGAACACTTCAATATTGAACCATGGGTGTTGTATGAAAACCTTCCTCGCCTCCTGACCATAGAGGTGGTTTGAGAGGTAATCATCAGTGAACTACTTTGGAAAGGCCTGAAAACAAGGATGTGCATAAATATCTTCTCTATATTGGAAATCGGGCAAAGGAATAGAAAAAGGCAAGGTATAATAGTTAGTACCATCTTGTAGTTAACTGATGTCTTCTTCATTGTGTAGACAAAGATCTTATTGTTTTTTTTCGCTAATTTCTTTATCCTAACAATCTTTCTGAGTTTCTTGACTTGATTGATATTCATGGACAACTCATTTCCCCATATGCAAAAAGGGTCGAACAGTGGGTCAAAACCTCTGACAGTAGGACCAACATGTGCAAGACCAAATTGTTAAAAACCTAAATGTTAGAATGGTTCCTGCAATTGCACAATAATGTGCTATTAGACAATGGACCATGCGCGTGCTAACCTCGATTGTAAACCTTAGTGCTTCCCATTGTTTCCCTGCAACACATATAAGGTAGTTAGTCATCAGGTTAAGTAAGGGTTCGCATGCTATCAGTAAAATATGTTGATGAAAAATAGGCACATTGCAGATGCATCAGATTAATTCAAGCCACATGGAAAACCCATTTATCCAAGCCAAGCATGATTAAGAACTAGGAAATATAGCACTTGTATATGTTTCTCATGTATTAAGTGTAGCCAAATTCGATTTATTCCTCACATGCACAACAATACAAAATTCTACCCACGACAATTGGACATCGCATTGCAGAATTGAACCAAACAGTTAACTAAACACCACAACAAATGAACCAAACATTAACTGAGCACCACATTGCACAATATAACATACTCCTAATAGAAGATCAGACAGTTAACCAAACTAAGCATGCTTAACAACATGGAAATATAGCAATTGTATTTGTTTCTCATGTATTTAGTACAGCCAAATTCAATTTATTCCTCACATGGTATACAATAACAGAATGCACCCACTACAATTGAACATCACATTGCAGAATTGAACCAAATAGTTAACTAAACACCACAACAAATGAACCAAACGTTAACTGAGCACCACATTGCACAATATAACATACTCCTAATAGAAGATCAGATAGTTAACCAAACCAAGCATGCTTAACAACTTGGAAATATATCAATTGTATTTGTTTCTCATGTATTTAGTACATCAAAATTCGATTTACTTCTCACATGGTATACAATAACATAATGCACCCACAACTATTGAACATCGCATTGCAGAATTGAACCAAACTGTTAAATAAACACCACAACAAATGAACCAAACGTTAACTGAGCACCACAGTGCACAATGTATAATCAAACCAAGCATGCTTGACAACTTGGAAATGTAGCAATTGTATTTGTTTCTCATGTATTTTGTAAAGATAAATTCGATTTATTTCTCACATGGAAGACAATACAGAATTGCAGCCTGAAGAATTTTTTTTGACTGAACACTGTAGGGAAAACCCCCACAGCCATTTATTGATTTAAAATAACATAATTACAAAGATTACAAAGGCTACCAGGAGTAGCTAAAAAGGAGAAAAAAACAGAAATTACAATTAAGGAGGTAGAAAGGAGACCCATCTAACCAGGTCTTCCTTGAACCTCAACTTGATTCTGTGAGAAAGTAAAAGCATATCGTTCACAAAATCCCCTCTCCACCTGTTAAAACTGGGCCTTTCATGCCTAAAAACTTTTCCATTTCTGATGATCCAGATATTCCAGCAAGCAGTGAAGACCACTTCAGCAAAGAAAAGGTGAGCAAATTTTCTCTCAGCATTCAGCACAATCTGGCCCATGTCATTCCCAGCCTCCCAATCAATCTGGAGAAATTTCCAAACCCTCTGACTAAAATTATAGTTGAAGAAAAGATGATCCCTGTCTTCCCTGGTGTGTGTGGGACAGAGCACACAATTAACTCCATCATCTATATGCCAATGCCTTCTTTCCACCATATCCTTGGTGTTGAGCCTATCCATTATTAGCATCCAGGCAAAGACCATGATCTTCATGGTGCAGCAGCTCCTCCAAATCCAAGTCAAGACAGGGTTAAAAGTATGATTAGTGAACCTGGATACATAAAACTGTTTGGGAGTATAGGGTTTGTTCGAGCCATGCCAAGACCAAACATCCTTCAGATCAGGATTCCTCTCATGATTCTGCAGAAGAGATTCCAGAACTAGAAGCTCATTGTGCGCCTGCTCAGAAAGTGGGAGATGAAACCAAGAGATCAGGTCAGGGGCAGAAAATCCATCCTTAACTGAGACCAGAGCATCTTTGACATGAGAAAATAACCTGGGAAACCTGTGCAGCAAAGGCAAAACAGAGTTTCCAAGCTGTCATTTATCCTGCCAGAAAAGAGCAGTGTCACCCACATTAACTTTAACCCATGTGTCTTCTCTAAATCGATCCAGTAGTTTGAGAATATCCTTCCACCAGAAAGACCCGCATGGAGAGGTTCCTTGTGGGACAAGCTCATGGTAATAAGAGTTCCAAATGAGTTGTACCCAAGGAATATCAGCCTTGTTGAGAAACTTGCTGACATGCTTCAGTAAGAGGGCCACATTTTGAAAACCAAGGTCTAGAATGCCAAGCCCTCCTTTGTTTTTGGGCCTACAAATTAGATCCCAAGCAGCCAGAGATGGAGCAGGTTCCTGCCTATTTTTCCTCCACAAGCACTACCTTTGAATTCTCTACAGTTGCTTCAAAATACCAGGAGCAATAAGCAAATTGCAGAGGAAGAAGATCGGTAAGGAGGACAAAGCAGAATTTAAGTATTGCAGTCGACCTCCCTGAGCTAGGAAAGATGAACTAGCAGACATTCTCCTCTCCATGCAAGTAACCAGAGGCAGCACATCAGACATTGCAGGTTTGGTAGTTCCAACTGGTAAACCTAGATAGGTGAAGGGCATCTTTCCCACTTGACAACCAAAAATGGATGCCAATCTCTGAATTTCCTCCTGGGAAACATTTATTGGGATCATAGAAGATTTGTGGTAATTAACCTCCAGGCCAGTTGACTGAGAAAAAACCAGCAACATTTTCTTAAGAGCCAAAAGCTGTGCTTCATCGGCAGGAACCACAATCAAAGTGTCATCAGCATACTGCACAATTGGGTAGTCCTTGTCATGACAAGGAATAGGCAGCTTAATTTCCCCTCTGAGATGCATATCATTAACCATAGATTGTAAGAGATCTGCAGCAAGAACAAAAAGAAGAGGGGATACTGGGTCTCCTTGTCTAACACCTTTTTTACAGACAAATTTTTTTCCAGGCACCCCATTAAGCAGAACAGAGGAGGTCCCAGATGTCAAAAAACATTTCACCCAACTAATCCATTTGTCATTAAAACCCGTGTGCTTCATGATCTGAAAGATAGCTTCATGTTCGAAGGAGTCAAAAGCTTTCTCAAAATCTAGTTTGAGAATCAAAATGGGCCTTTTGGACTGATGAAACTGGTGCAAATATTCCAAGGTCCACCCAATGCAGTCTTGACCTGAAGAATTGAACATCACATTTGCAGAATAGAACCAAACAGTTAACTTAAGACGACAACTAATTAACCAAACAGTTAATAAGTGAGCACCACATTGCATGACATATATAACATATACACTAGAGCAACAGATTGCATGGTAAAATTAGCTAGCAAAATTCACTAGAATTTGTTAAGGAAAGGCAGGAGCAGCACACGCAATAGGTAAACCGAGCATGCTTAACCGGCGTAGCTAGCTGATACGTTTCCGTCGTATCTATAATTTTTGATTGTTTCATGCCAATATTATACAACTTTCACATATTTTGGCAACTTTTTATATGATTTATTGGACTAACCTATTGATCCAGTGCCAGTTCTTGTTTTTTGCATGTTTTTTGTATCTCAGAAAATCCATATCAAACGAAGTCCAAATGCATTAAAATTTTACGGAGAATTATTTTGGAATATATGTGATTTTTGGGAGTTGGAATCACTACAAACATAGGCCCACACAGCCCACAAGACACCAGGGCGCGCCAGAGGCCCCTGGCACGTGGTGGTGGGTTGTGCCCTCCTCAAATGTCGGTTGGAGTTCTACTTCGGGCGCAAGGAAGCATATATCTGGAAAAAATCGTGTTAAAATCTCAACGTAATCGGAGTTACGGATCTCGCGGAATATAAGAAACGGTTTTCGGCCAGATCTGAAAAACACGAAACAGAAGAGAACAGAGAGGGAGATCCAATCTCAGTGGGGCTCCCGCCCCTCCGCCGCCATGGAGGCCATGGACCAGAGGGGAACTGTCCTCCCATCTAGGGGGGAGGCCAAGGAAGAATAAGAAGGAGGGGGGCTCTCTCCCACTCTCTCCCGGTGGCGCCGGAGTGCCACCGGGGCTAGGATCGTGACTACGATCTACATCAACAATCTTGCTACCGTCAACACCAACTCTCTCCCCCTCTATGCAGCGGTATAACACCCCTTATCCCCGCTGTAGTCTCTACTTAAACATGGTGCTCAACTCCATATATTATTTCCCAATAATATTTTGCTATCCTATGATGTTTGAGTAGATCCATTTTGTCCTGTGGGTTAATCGTGATCTTGGTTGGTATGATTGTATATTTTATTTATGGTGCTGTCCTACGGTGCCCTCCGTCTCGCGCGAATGTGAGGTGCCCCCGCTGTAGGGTGTTGCAATATGTTCATGATTTGCTTATGGTGGGTTGTGAGAGTGACAGAAGCTTAAACCTGAGTAGGTAGGTTGTTGCGTATGGGATAAAGAGGACTTGATACTTAATGCTATGGTTGGGTTTCACGACCTTAATGATCTTTCGTAGTTGCGGATGCTTGCTAGAGTTCCAATCATAAGTGCATATGATCCAAGTAGAAAAAGTATGTTAGCTCATGCCTCCCCCTCTGTCGGCATTCAGGGAACGGGGGTCCCCAGACTTGCCTACCTGCAGCCCACGGCATGGCTCACTCGCGGCCCAGTACGGCCCGTCTTCACCAGCAAGCACTCAAGACCCTCGCGAGGGGCCATGCCTCACGAGCCGGACGACACAAGACCTACTCGGGAGTGGCCTCGTAGGGCTGGCTCGCGAGGGGCAGAGAGATCAAGGCGAGGTGAACCTCCCGAGGTTCCTACGACGTCAGCCATGACGACCAAGATCAGGCGGGCGCCAGCGCGCACAGCGTCCTCGTTTCCTCTTTGGTGCCAAGGAGGCAAGCGCACGCGATGAGTACCGAGGCATCAGGCAAAGGTTTCCATATCGGTGCAACGAGACCAAGTCCAGCAGGACGGCAGGACGGAGGTCACCGTGGAGCCCAAGACGGCGTCACCACCAGAGCCTTTGGCAGGCGAAGACCACCTTTAGTCAGGATAGCTTCTACTAGTTGTCCCCTTTCAAATTCGCCGTTGTGGCATCCCTTCCTGCTCAATATTTGCGAAGAGGACCAGGGCCTCTATAAATAGGACTAGCCACCACCGTAGGGGGCAACTGGTCTCGAACTCATTCAGTTCATCCTCACACCCACCAAGCACAAGATCACCCCACCTCAGGAGGCTGTTCCTCCCCTTGTATTGTTCATCCTCAGCCCGCAATCCACCACACCACACTAGAGTAGGGTATTACACCACAATGGTGGCCCAAACCAGTATAAATCTTGTGTCTCTTGTGCTGCGACTTCGTCCAGCTAGCCTTTGAGATCGTGGCAAGGTTGAGGGCATGATTAGGTAGTAGGAGATCTTCGCGCGCACCCCAGTGTTTGAACCTCAAGGGTTTTGCCGGAACCCGAAATCCGACATTTGGCGCGCGAGGTAGGGGTGCGCCGGAGTGTTGCTTCCACCACTTGTTCCACCGACACTCCGCGGTTCCAATGTCCGACAACCCGAGGACCAACGCCGACCGCTGGGCAGCTTGGCCGGCCCGGGCGGCACCGCCTGCCCAAGAAGACCTCAACCCCGCGCCCTAGGCAGCACGCGCACCGCCAAACGCTGCGGGGCGCGGGCGGCGCGGTCACACGCCGCCCGCCCTCACCCCACGACAAGCGCAGGCAGCCACAAGGGCCTCAAGCCACGCCGCGGCCACGACACCGCACACCCGATGGGAACAAGCGAACATGAGGGCCGCGCTCACAGTGGCCTGGGAGCTGCTGCGATGCCGATTGATGGAGAGCGGTCGGGATGCGTTGCTGGAGTGCGTCGCCGAGCTCTTGGACGCCGCAGCCTCGGGAGCACCACCCTTTGCTCCCTTCTTGCACCTCAGGCCGCGGTCGGATCGCATGGCGGGCCCCGTCGCGCCCGCGTGCCCCCAGGCGCACGCTTGGGCTTCATCAACACCGGCATGACCAACGGCACCGGACGCCCGATCGCACCCGCGCCACCCCCAATAAGCGCGGGAACGAGCATTGCCACCGACGGCCCCGGCGGGATGCCGCCGTACCATCCTGAGGGTGGCGTGCTGGGCCGGGCAACGTGGAGCGTGGGGCATTACGGCGAGGTCTTCGAGGCGACTGCCTCGGAGGCCTACGTGCCCTGCATGGTGGACCAGGAGTACACGCTAGAAGACGACCCTGGCTCGTTCCTCAGACTAGTTGTACCTGCCCACAAGATCCGCGCAAGCCTCGGCCACGCGGCGGTCGACATCTTCCTGGGCCCGAGCCTCGCGCGCGCTGACGGCATCCTCCGCTAGAGCAACTTGGCACTCCCTCGTCTCCAACCGTTCATGCTCGAGGCTGCGCTCCACTGCTTCCAGCGTCGGCGCTTCTTCGCGCTTCAGGATCTCTTCCTCCTCGGCAGGCGTCCCCCTCATCAATGCAAGGGCGGCTTGGCGCGCCTCCACCTGCCGCTCCAAGGAGGCGCTCCAGGCCTGGAGCTCCCACGCGCGTTTTTTGGCAAACTCGCGGTGGCGGTCAGCTTCTCGGCCTTCTTCCAAGGCCCGGGAGTAGGCCTCGCGCGAGGTCGCAAGAGATGCCTCGGCCTTCGCATTGTCAAGCTCGCGCTGGTGGTGCGCGAGGTTGATGGCCACCTTCAGCTTGCGTCGCTCCTCCATCAGCCGAAGACCCTCGGCCTCGAGGCGCATGTCTACATCAGCGAGTTCCCCGCCGAGCCAGTTCATCGCGCCCATTCCCTCCTGGAAAAGCTCGTGGCGGATGACACTTCGTTCGTGCGCAAACCTAAGCGCGCGGCAGATGCCGTCCCCTGCCTCGGGGTCTGTCGACGGGGTCCGGAGTGGCTCACCCGCTCTCAGCAGGGGGCTGGAGGCTACCCCCCCCCCCCACGATCGCTGGCCAGGCCCCGCAAGGGGCCCGAGGAGGCGTAGACCCGCTGCTTGAAGGTAAACCCAAGATCGAAGCCATCCAGCTGCCATCCACGACAAGAGGAGGAGCCCTTGGCACGCCGTCCACGCTCCAAGCAAGGCAACGGCGGAGAGATGGCAAGGGCACGGGCCCGAGCCGCGTTGCAGGTAGGCTTGCCTCTTCAGCCGAACTCGCGCCAGAGGCGGCGCACCGGCTTGGGGCACTCAAGGCCAGCGAGGAAGATGAGGCAAGAGGAAGTTGCTCCTCAGGAGGCTTCACAGCCTTGGCAGAGGGGATCCTGAAGAACCACCATCAGGAAGGGAAGCGGCACTCGAAGAATTACAAAAGACAAGGTACTCACTTGTCTATGGCGATGTACTTCCTGTGTTTCAACGGCCGGACAATGCTACTGCTGCAGCTTGGAGACCCCTTCCTCTTGCGGAGCGCCTCGAAGTCCACGCGGAACCGGCCCAAGCACTGTACGTGGCGACCAGCGCGGTGCACGGCTGGTGAAGCATCCGAGGAGATGACCTCGGAAGAGCCAGGCTGAACAGAGCTATCAGGCTCCGTCTCGCGACGACTCGCCGAGGCCTTAGGAGATTCGGTCTCAGGAGCAGGAGACTGCGTCACCCCTTCAGCTGCCGCCCCAGGACGAGAATCCCGGACTCCCGAGGACGACGCCTCGGGAGCCTCAGGCGGCGTCGACACCTCGGGACCCGCGCCTCCAGCCTCTAGCAGTGCCGCCCCCCCCCCTCCCTGCATCCACTCTTGGGACAAGATCGGCGCCGACGACATGGAGAGGAACCACGGTGACGGGATTCTCACGAGGCCCCACAAGGTCAACCGGACGCAGCCCCCATTCATCAAAGGGGGGCATCTACCCCGCGAACTCCACCCTGTTTGAATAGTTGTACAAGCAACTGCCCCCCTACGACAGATCGCCCGGCGAGGGGTCACCAGCTAGGACTCCAAGCACCATCCTTCGCGCCTCGGCCGGAAGCCCCGACTCCTGGAGCCTCATACGATCCTGGTTGCCGGTCAGAGCCCACATCAACTGGGAATGGTGATGGAGTGGGGCGATACAGCGCCGGAGGAACTCCTCCATCACCATGGGTGCGGTCACACCAAGATCCTTCAGCCTCCTCAGCCGGAACCAGACGAAAGAGAGACGGGAGCTCACGAGCTCCTCGTGACCCCAGCCGGAGTTGGGGATGGCGGGGGACGAAGGAGGCGAGAGCAGGGGGCTGAGTACTCCAACATCAACATACACCCACCGCTTCCGAAACTCGCTAGAAGACGGTGGGAGATCGAAGTTGATCCCCGAGCCAGCTGTCGCCGCCACGGCCTGGAAACTCACGCACCCCGAGCATTGGCGGGGATCAGTCAGGTACAGTGAGAAGAAATGGCGCAAGAGGGCCATGGAAGGAGAAATGCCCACCATGTCCTCACAGACGAAGGCGAAGACAGCGAGAAGGGTGATAGATTGGGGATCAAGATGCAGCATATGGATCTGGTAATGGGAAAGCACGGCCTCGAAGAAGGCAGAGAAGGGAGGAACCAAGCCAGCCCACAGGGCGTCGACGAAGAACTGGACCTCGGTGGCCGTCCTATCAATGGAGGCTCGGGATGCAGGCTAGGCCACCGTCCCTCCCCATTCATTGAAGCTGGTAGCAAGCGCAGGGCAGACCTTATCCATGGCTTCTTGGTTGAGCACCCGCGATCGACCGACGGCGGGCTCGACGGCCGGAGATGAGCCGGTCGAGGACAAGGGACTCTTCCCTTTATCCATCCGGTTCGGTGCCATGACAATTGAGAGGCTGAGCTCGAGTCAGGTTGGAAGAGGAAGTAGAGGTACGAGGAAGCGGGGAAGTGGGGAGTGCGTTGCCAGCAATGGGGAAATAACTGTGTAGGACGCCGTGGCCGCCTAGCCAGGCGGATTTCAAGGATGCATGGGGAAGCGGGGACGCCCACGTCCAATCAGTCACCACGCGTCGATCAAGGCCACAGGCTGTTGGGGCCCGCGGCGCTCCACACTTGCCCTTTGGCTTCGCCTCGAAGCCAAGTCCGAGCGCGCCTTGGGCCCGGAGGCTACTGTCGGTGTTCTGGGAACGGGGGTCCCCAGACTTGCCTGCCTGCGGCCCACGGCGTGGCTCACTCGCGGCCCAGTACGGCCCATCTTCACCAGCAAGCACTCAAGACCCTCGCGAGGGGCCAAGGCTCGCGAGGCGGACGACACAAGACCTCCTCGGGAGTGGCCTCGTCGGGCTGGCTCGCGAGGGGCGGAGAGATAAAGGCGAGGCGAACCTCGCGAGATTCCTACGACGTCAGCCATGACGACCAAGATCAGGCGGGCACCAGCGCGCACAGCGTCCTTGTTTCCTCTTTTGTGCCAAGGAGGCAAGCGCGTGCGATGAGTACCGAGGCATCAGGCAAAGGTTTCCATATCGGTGCAACGAGACCAAGACCAGCAGGACGGCAGGACGGAGGTCACCGTGGAGCCCAAGACGGCGTCACCACCAGAGCCTTTGGCAGGCGAAGACCACCTTCAGTCAGGATAGCTTATACTAGCTGTCCCCTTTCAAATTGGCCGTTGTGGCATCCCTTCCCGCTCAATATTTGGGAAGAGGACCAGGGCCTCTAAAAATAGGACTAGCCACCACCGTAGGGGGCAACTGGTCTCGAACTCATTCAGTTCATCCTCACACCCACCAAGCACAAGAACACCCCACCTCAAGAGGTTGTTCCTCCCCTTGTATTGTTCATCCTCAGCCCGAGAGACAATCCACCACACCACACTGGAGTAGGGTATTACACCACAACGGTGGCCCAAACCAGTATAAATCTTGTGTCTCTTGTGCTGCGAGTTCGTCGAGCTAGCCTTCGAGATCGTGGCGAGGTTGAGGGCGTGATGAGGTAGGAGGAGATCTTCGCACGCACCCCAGTGTTTGAACCTCAAGGGTTTTGCCGGAACCCGACATCCGACACCCTCATATAAAATTGCAAGAATGATTACCGGTACTTGTTATCGATTGCCTAGGGACAAATGACTTTCTTATTGACAAAAGCTATCCACTTTTATTACCTTGCAATTTATCCGTAGTTTCATTCTCGCAAAGTACTCGTAGTTTTATTCTTGCAAAATAGTTTCATACTTGTTTCCCGTAATGCAAACGTCAAGTGTGCGTAGAGTTGTATCGGTGGTCGATAGAAATTGAGGGAATATTTGTTCTGCCTTTAGCTCCTCGTTGGGTTTGACACTCTTATTTATCGAAGAAGGCTACAAACGATCCCCTCTACTTGTGGGTTATCAAGACCTTTTTCTGGCACCGTTGCTGGGGAGCAATAGCGTGGGGTGAATATTCTCGTGTGTGCTTGTTTGCTTTATCACTAAGTAGTTTTTATTTCCTGTTCTAAGTTGTTCTCTATCTTTAGTTATGGATATGGAACACGAAACACCAAAAAAATTAGTTGTACTTGCTACTCACGGAGACGGGGAACCTCCTAAAACCCTCGATGCTCGTTATGTGAAAAATATTATGCACTACTTTGATAATCCTGAGAAAACCCCATTCAACATGATAATGGGAGTAACGTTGGATCAACGTGAATACTTTAGGGATTATCGCTTGACACAAAAAGGGAAACTATTATGGGATCAAATTGATATGTTGCATTGGTATGCTTGGAATTTATGCCAGAGATATGATTATACTTGTTGCTCTAGGATGAACGCTCCACACCACCCCTTTTCATGCAAATTTAATGATAATGAAACCTTGGCTTATTATGCCAATGGTAGATATGTTTATTATGATGTGGAATGAATAGAAGAATTTGTTGCTTTTAAGGTGCTTATGAAATTGAATCTTTGTTTTTAAATTATGAAGCTTTCGATGATGATGTTTATAGACCTGAATATTTTTCCATCATTAAATATTGCTATGATAATTATAAATGCAATTACGATATTGATGTATTTATTGAGAACATCTCCGCTGTCCAAGAAGAGACTAATATTTTGCAGGAGTCTATGAAAGAAGAAACTGATGTAACTGTGAGCTCATTGGATGAAAAAGAAGATGAGCGGAGCGAAGAACAAAAGGAGGGAGAGCGGACTAGCTACCCGTGCCCACCTTCTAATGAGAGTAACTCTTCAACTCATACATTATTAAATGTCCCTTCATTCTTACCGAAGGATGAATGCCATGATAATTGCTATGATCCCATTGATTCGTTTGAAATATCCCTTTTGATGAACTTGATGCTTGCTATGCTTGTGGCGAAGATGCCAATATGAATTATGCATATGGAGATGAACTTGCTATAGTTCCTTATGTTAAGAATGTTTCTATTGCACCCACACATGATAGTCCTATTATATTTTTGAATTCTCCAAACTACACTATATCAGAGAAGTGTGTTCTTATTAAGGATTATATTTATGGGTTGCCTTTTACTGTTACACATGATGATTTTTATGAATATAATATGCATGTGCTTGCTGCTCCTACTTGCAACTATTATGAGAGGGGAACTATATCTCCACCTCTCTATGTTTCCAATACGATAAAATTGCAAGAAACTGCTTATTCTATGTATTGGCCTTTACTTGATGTGCATGAATTGTTCTTGTATGACATGCCTATGAATAGGAAGAGAGTTAGACTTCGTTTTTATATGAAACACATCACTTTGTGCTCACTACTAAATGCCAAATCATTGCTAATTCAAATTGGCTTTGAAATACCTTGGGATCCGGGTGGATTCATTACTTGAGCACTTTATGCCTAGCTTAATGGCTTTAAAGAAAGCGCTGGCAAGGAGACAACCCGGAAGTTTTAGAGAGTCATTTATTTCTGTTGAGTGCTTTTATAAAGTTTAAAAACAAAAAAATTATAGAGGGGAACTTAAAACTTCACGAAACGAGAAGCGATTGAAAGGTGATGTATTGGAGAAGTGAGGATCGACCTTGAACACTTGTGGTCGTGCTCATAGAAACAATGTAGAATTTTTATGAAGATTCTCACAAAAATAATTATCCCCTTGTACAATTCCATTGTATTATAAAAATAATGTGCCCAGGTCTACCTTTAGGATGATTAAATTGGTTGTTGGTTTGTGCGGTACAAGACAGAAACTTTGGTTGTAGTGCGCGATTTTACATTTTTTTACTGGAACGTCAAACGGTTCTGAAACTTTTTGTACTGTCTTTCTATACAAAATGTTTATTTTGTCCTAATTTTTTAGAATTTTTAGAGTTACATAAGTATGGTTGGTATTCGAATCTTTACAGACTGTCATGTTTTCACAGATTGCTGTTATAGCTTCATTATTCACTAGTACAGCGAGCTCCTAAACAAACGGTTTTAACCCCTTTCCGCGATGGCATTTGGAACTGTCGCCAAGTGAGTGTGGGCGATGGGGGGTCCTTCCCACACGACCCAGAAACCGTCGGGGATATGCCCTCCCACTACTAGGGAAAACCTTATACACAAAATCTTAGCAGCAGCATGGTTTAAAAACAAACGCTACTGCTAATTAGCAGTAGCGAGCTCCAGGAACCCACGCTACTAACATCCCAGTAGCAGTAGCGCCCTAGGTGAAACAAACGCTAGTACTATAATTGCCACGGCGTTGCCTCCAGGCTAGATATAGTTGTAGCGCCCTTCTCCTGGACGCGCTTCAACACTCGCTGCTACTAAGTATCACTGCAACTAATTAAGTTTAGTCCCATACTGCTAAGTGAACAAGGTGTTTTACCACCTTAAATATGTTACTTCTCAAACTATCTCGAGCACTTGGTCTTCATTGAACTATATGTGTAGGATTTGTGGCTGTAACATGAATCTTCGCCTGTGCCTATACAGGTACGGTGAAGATTCATGTTGACTATTTAGATTCTACACAAAAAGATCAATGATGACCAATGTATATTTTTGATGTTTTTACAAGCTTAGACTTATAGCGTTTTTCCAGGACAAAGCGCTATTGATATTGGGATAAACAAAAGAAGTAACTGCTACCTTTAGCAGTGGTGTTTTTCTCTAAAACGCGCTATAGCTAAATTAGCTATAGCATGTTTCCTTAAGAGCGCTACTGCTAGTTCGACTTAACCACCCGCACGGGCTCAAAGCTTTCCTAAGTCCTCCTTTCCCCCCTGTTCCCCTACTCCTCTGTCGCCGCCACCCGAGCCCGAGCATGCCCTCACCGCTGCCGCCCGAGGCCGCCCTCCACCTCACCGCCGCCGCTCTCGACCTCACCGTCACCGCCCTCGACCTCACCGCCGCCGCCCTCGACCTCATCGCCGCCGCCCGAGCCCACCCAGGACCGCCGCCTCCCGATCCCGAGCCCGCCCTCGCCGCCCCTACCTCCGTCACCGAGCACCTCCCCGCCACCGTCTCTCCCCTCTCTGTAAGCCCCCACCCCTCCCCCACCCCCTCTCTTTCTGCTTAGTTAGTAGATGTTTTTTAGTAGTCGTAGATGTTAATTTAGGGTTCACAGATAATGATTTTCAGTAGTAGTAGATGTTAATTAGTAGTAGTGATGGTACTAGTTAACTAGGGCAATATGGTTAATAGTAGATTTTTTTTACTATTGTATAATGTAGTTTTTTTACTGTGTTTAGTAAGTGTTTAAAATAATTAGTAAGTAAATTAATAAACTAGTTGAACTAGTTTAGTTTTAGTTGAACTAGTTTAGTAAGTAAATTAATAAACTAGTTGAACTAGTTGAATTAATAGAACTAATGTATTTTTAGTAAGAAAATTAATATAACTAGTTGAACTACTTTATTTTTAGAAAGAACTAGTTTTTTTCTATTTATAGTAAGTTTATATTTAGTAAGAACTAGTTGAATTTATAGAACTAGTTGAACATGTCATATTTGTTGTTATTTTTTTAGTTTAAGCAATTATTCGGGATGTATTAGTGATAACTTATAGGGTTTTTGTTTTTGCAGAAATCAAGGAGCCCCTCCATCATCCCCGCCGTCGTCCCCGTCACCGACCCCCTCCGACCTCGAGGTGAGACCAGCCAAATCTCCATGTCAATATGAGTCCTATAAGATATGATGTAGATAAAAACATGCATATCTTGTGTTGCTCAAATAGGATATGTGGTTGCCCAAGTGGCCGGTCATGTTCAGGTTACACCTCCGAGTGGCCTATGTTTTGCTGGAGTGTTGATTAATTTCCGTTCCGGCAAATTTCAGGTGCTCGATATGTCCTTTTTTAGCAAAGGTCATGCCGGATTTTTCCGTGAATTTTGGCATGACTTGTGCTAGAATATGTAGGAACTATCGAGTGGCCTGGATTTTCTCAAAAAATAATTAAACGACATTTCGACAGACCGATAGTCAACCCGTGATGAATAATAATGATCTAATTTAGGTTTTTTAGTACATATATTTAATTGTACAAGTTTAATCTTTGAATTATGAACGTAGGAAATGTCGTACTCGGACGACGAAAGTCTCCCGAGGGAGTGCAGCTGGTGCCACGATGATCGAGGTCTGTGCGACAGGCCTCACCTGGACGAAGATCGGCGCTTCAACATTAAGCTCGAGGAGGCCTTCGATGTTGAAACGGTACGCAATGACGACAAGTGTTTTTTTTAATAATTAAGCACGACTTCAACTATTTCAACGTCTAATTTTCATCTTTTACAATTCGACTAGCTTATCCCATGCCATGCAAGGCGCTATGTCTTGGAGAGGATGGGTTTTGAAGACCATGAAAATTTTGAAACAAAGAAAATACACCTAAGGACCCAACATGATATGGATTTTGAAGTAAATCTGTACAATTCTCAGAGCGTAACCCATTTTGGTTGCCAAAATTTGGAAGCACTTTGCAAAATGTATGGTTTTTATGAGGATATGATTATCACCATGGATCTTGGTGATCCTGACATCGAGCACGACAATATGGACATCTGGGTCCTTGTTGATACGCTTCCGATTCTACCGCTATGTGAGTTTCTCAAACATAGTTATTAACTAATTTATATTGTTTATTTCAAAATAGTTGACAGCTTATTTCCATTGACGGCTTATTTTCATCCTTCAAAGAATATGCAGAAGATGGTAGACAAAACACACTACACCGATGGCTCTGAATTAACTTATAAAGAGAAAAATCATCTGATCGCATTTTGTACTGATCTTGAGAATTACAATACCTATTATCGAACTCCTCCAAATTATGGTGAATACGTGCCACTAGTGCACGTGTTGAACCACGATAACTTCTATGGAGATACCCTGGTAAGATTTTTTACTATTACGACATCCGTGCATCTTTTGTGTACTTCTAAACTAGTACATCATTGCTAACTATGAAGTTATTACTATGTTTTTCAACAGAAAATCCCGATGGATTGTGTGCCTCATCTGATGTATCAGAATGGTCGCCTTGAGGTTCTGAACATACAGCCAGGTCATCCTACGGATCTCACCTTTGCATATCGGATTTCTAAAACCGGTGAACATATGCTAATCAAAGAATGGAAAAAATGTTTGGACAGTCGTAAGGAGGTTCTTGGAAGCAACATTAAGAGAAAGGCAAGAATTCGAGACAGGATAATCTCCATTCTCCATAATGGAGAGTCAGGGGCTATCTTGTGTTTTGCTATTTTACCTTAGAGAATATAGTAGGTCCTAAGAGAATGTATTAGGTCCTATGAGGTACAATATGTTTATTATGTGGTACAATGTGTTAGAGTTGATGATGAGGAGTAGTTGTGATTATGACTAGCGACCAACTTGCTATGTGATGTCTCATTGATGAGAACGATGATCATGAGGAGGTTTTATATGACAATGATGTATTATGATGATAAGTTGTTAATGATATGATGACGATGATTTTTATTATATTATTGGGTGAAAGAACTGCGGATTAGTTTCAAGTGTATGTCCATCCACTTGAAACTAGTCCACGGTTCTTTCACCCTGTGATGTAATAACTCATTGTGATGTAAAAACAATCTCTAAATTGCTGCTGTATGAAAACTTGTATAAAGGTGTATGAATACAACATGAAATAAAAGTGAAATACGGAATAATAGTAGTAGCGCGGGCTGAGAGAAGCGCTACTAGTAATTACCAGTAGCGCTCTTTAGTGAAAGCTCTACTACTAAGTCGATATAGCAGTAGCGTGGGTTAACAGACGCTACTACTAACCTTTAGCTGCAGCGCCTTACTAGTAGCGCCCTACCCAGTGATACTGATAGGCATTATTCCCGCGCTACTCCTAGGGTTTTCCCTAGTAGTGTCCTGGCACACACGTTCGGCAAAATGAGGTCGTGTGCGACCGGCGAGCGCTCAAATATGGAAATACGTACAATAGAGCTAAAAATACAATTATACGGTGAAATTGTTTCCGGTCGCAAGTACATCCCACACAGTCAGTCCCCGCTAAACGTTTTCGTTCGTGTGTACATCCCACATAGTCGCTCCAAGGAAAACGTTTCCGTTCACAGGTACATCACACACAATTTTTCCTATTAAATCGTTTGTGTTATTGAACATATCACACACGGTCCATGGAAGAAACTATGTGGAAAGGTTGTCCATCATACGCAGTTTTTATGTGATAAACGTTTGCGCAAGGTGGCCTAACGCACACAGTTTTCAAGAGAAAGTCGTGTGTGATTGTTCATTGATCCAACACGGTTTATTCCTATAAACTGTGTGCATTGCCTGAGGTCATCGCCCACGGTATTTTTTCAACAACCATTTGCAATAGCAAAACCCAATTAGCAGGCTAATTCGCCATTAGCAGGCTAATTATCCGATTATTCATAATCCATTTATTAATCTAAATGACATTTCATATTAAGCACACAATATATTTCATTTTCATAATTGAAATACATCATAGTACAACATCATATAGCTTCAGCACTCAGCTACCCCATTACACAACTACACCAGGACCAAGTTTCACCTGCAACATCTTTAACCTTTCGAAATTAGCATCATAGACGGTACATAGACACATGTATCTCATCTGGAAAATTGCTGAAGCAGAAGGCGAATATTGAGCCTTCATTGATGTTGAAGGTCATTATAACTTTAGGCCAGTGCCTGTGGATGATTGACCGTCCATCCTTTGTCCTCTTTAGGAACACTTCAGTATTGAACCGTAGGTGTTGTATGAATACCTTCCTCGCCTCCTGACCATACAGGTGGTTTGAGCGGTAATCATCAGTGAACTGCTTCGGAAAGGCCTGAAAACAAGGATGTGCATAAATATCTTCTCTATATTGGAAATGGGGCAAAGGAATAAAAAAGGCAAGGTATAATAGTTAGTACCATCATGTAGTGAACTGATGTCTTCTTCATTGTGAAGACAAAGATCTTGTTGTTTTTTGTCGCTAATTTCTTTATCCTAACAATCTTTCTGAGTTTCTTGACTTGACTAATATTCATGGACAACTCATTTCCCCATATGCAAAAAGGGTCGAACAGTGGGTCAAAACCTCTCACAGCAGGACCTACATGTGCAAGACCAAATTGTTAAAAACCTAAATATTAGAATGATTCCTGCAATTGCACAATAATGTGCTATTAGACAACAGACCATGCACGTGCTAACCTCGATTGTAAACCTCAGTGCTTCCCATTGTTTCCCCGCAACACATATAAGGTAGTTAGTCATCAGGTTAAGTAAGGCTTCACATGCTATCAGTAAAATATGTTGATGAAAAATAATCACATTGCAGATTCATCAGATTAATTCACGCTACACGGAAAACCCATTTATCCAAAGCAAGCATGATTAGAAACTAGGAAATATAGCACTTGTATATGTTTCTCATGTATTAAGTGGAGCCAAATCCGATTTATTCCTCACATGCACAACAATACAAAATTCTACCCACGACAATTGGACATCGCATTACAGAATTGAACCAAGCAGTTAACTAAACACCACAACAAATGAACCAAACATTAACTGAGCACCACATTGCACAATACAACATACTCCTAATAGAAGATCAGATAGTTAACCAAACAGTTAACTACAGCCAATTGTAGCAATTGTATTTGTTTCTCATGTATTTAGTATAGCCAAATTCAATTTATTCCTCACATGGTATACAATAACAGAATGCACCCACAACAATTGAACATCGCATTGCAGAATTGAACCAAACAATTAACTAAACACCACAACACAAATGAAACAAACGTTAACTGAGCACCACATTGCACAATGTATAACCAAACCAAGCATGCTTGACAACTTGGAAATATAGCAATTGTATTCGTTTCTCACGTATTTTATAAAGATAATTTTGATTTATTTCTCACATGGAAGACAATACAAAATTGCAGCCTAAAGAATTGAACATCACATTTGCAGAATTGAACCAAACAGTTAACTGAAGATGACAACTAATTAACAAAACAGTTAATAAGTGAGCACCACACTGCACGACATATAGAACATATACACTAGAGCAACATATTGCATGGTAAAATTAGATAGCACAATTCACTAGAATTTGTGAAGGAAAGGCAGGAGCAGCACACACAACGGGTAAACTGGGCATGCTTAACCGGCGTAGCTAGCAAATGGCAAGGTGCTCCTTCAAGATCTGGGGGTCGGCACTAAAGGCAGCCATCACGACCACACCCGCGCGTGCGGCCGCGATTTGCTTCTCTGTTGCCAAATGCTCCTTGAGGTCCTGCCAAATGCTCCGCTGCCATGGCTTAGGCCGGCACTTATTTCATGGAGGGGTCGATGATTTCGGTGGAAGGTGTCGCGCTCGCGCCAGCGGTCGGGGCATGTGGGATTTGGAAGGAGGAGGAGGATGGGGTTGGGTGTGGATTACCTGCCTGGATAGGTGAGGCCGACCAGCGTGAAGGAGGGTCGCCGGCGAGGAGGCGACGGTGCTGCAAGCAAGGAGTGAAGGTCTCAACTTGGAAAGGAAGGCGGAAAGAGGGGAAATGTGGCTTTTAGTTAGGGGGAGGGTGCTGGGAGGTAGATATTTCCGCGGAAGCCGAAAATTTGGAATCGCTTCAGGCAAAAAACTGGCGCGCAAAGTGTCATCAGGCACGGTCCCTTATTCAGAACTGTGTACGATATGTGAACATCACAAACGATTTAGATAGCTTAACCCGTGTGTGTTGAGTTTGAATGTAAAAAATTTTGGTTCAAATTTCCCTGGTTACAGTGGTCATCCACGTCATTGCATAATTTGGGTACACAAAGGAGACTAACTTCTTAATCGAGCAAGTTCAGCAATTAAACAGAGCTAGCTGACCTAAAAATTACTCTAGCAAATTAAAGACAGGTGCTCTTAACTAAACAAAACAAAGAGTACTACTACGGCTGGTGCTCGTCGATCTCCGCCGCCACCTCCATGTCCAGCTCGCGCCCGACGGTCTCCTGGGGAAGGGAGTCCATGGCATCAATTGCACCCTACTCGGCAAGCATCTCGCCATCTGCGTCCGCCGTATCTTTGGAATAGGCCGCCACGAGATGGGCGTGGGCGGCGGCGATCTGGGCTGGCGGGCTCCGTCGTGGCAAGCTATGCCGCGCAGGAACAGACGGCTGCTCGAACTCTCTCGGCGATTGCCAGCTCTTCGGTCATGGGTTGCCGACCGTTGTCGGAGAAGCTTCGTTCGATTTGTGGGGTGACCGCCACGAGCTGGACGTGGACGGCCTCGGACATGGTAGTGTGCGGCCTCCATCAGGGCTAAGGCCGCCGCTGCGGAATGGACAGTTGTTGTGCCGCTCTCGCCAGTTGCTATCCCCGAGGCAGATGCTGCCATCGCTGCCTGAGAAGCAACAGCAGCCGTTTGGGCTGCCTTGGCCGCCCGGACGCAGACTGCGGTCGCCCTCACGAAGCTTGTTAGCACGCGCCTGGCGGCTGCGGCTGCGCTCTCGCTGGAGTGGGCCGCCGAAGTTGCCCTCACGATGTGGGTCCACGTCCCCACCTTTCACCGGCGATGAATGAACAGTGAAATGATATTTGGGGAGTGAGCTACTGTGCTTGACACGCCGGCTGTGGACTATAGCCGACGCACCTTCTCTCGTAAGCCATAGGCGTACTATACACCAACGGTGCTCCAAGATAATTTGTGTTGCATCTCACATGGTTGGTGATAATAAACTGTGTGCGATCTACTTGATTTATCGTCTTGATCATTTGAATTATGTAATGGGGTCACAGCTACAAAGGATGGTGTTTGAATTGTGAGAACTTTTATCTGTAGTGAACATGCAACTATAGGTGTGTCGTCAAAAATATTGGAATTATTCACGGTTCGTTTGTACATTTTTATACATTAACTGGGTTTTCCAAGCATTTTATGCGCATAATTCAAATTTGAACTACATGCACATACTCCAGTGCATATAAACTGATTGAAAAATCAAATATGCGTCCTTGGTTGCATCCTTAGGTCCCATGCAAGAAATTGGAATGAATTTCAAACACCAGGGCACCGTTGATTGCCGACAAAACATTGAGATACCTGGTTTTTAAATTCTAGTAAATACAAAACTTGTCTGAAATTCATGGAACTTGGCATGCTATCATGGAGCGGCATCAACATGCCGTGGTAACAAATTTGTCCCATTTGGGGCAGGTTTGGGTATAAGCTTCTCACAACAAGCGTGATGGTTTCGGTAAGGAACGTGCCACCTTTGGGGACGAAAAACGATATCTGTTGCCTCTTATTGCTTTTAAAAAAGTTCGAGTGTCCACATAGAACAACAAGAGTGTTGTGTTCAATTTTTGAATTTTTCGAGGTTCGTTTGGACATTTTTATACATTAACTGGGTTTTCCAAGCATTTTATGTGCATAATTCATATTTCAACTACATGAACATTCTCAAGTGCATATAAATTGGTTGAAAAATCAAATCTGTGTCCTTGGGTGCATGCTTAGGTCCCATGCAAGAAATGGGAATGAATTTCAAACACCAGGGCACCGTTGATTGCCAGCAAAACATTGAGATGCCTGGTTTTTAAATTCTAGTAAATCCAAAACTCGTCTGAAATTCATGAAACTTGGCATGCTATCATGGAGCGGCATCGACATGCCGTGGCACAAATTTTATCCCATTTGGGGCAGGTTTGGGTATATGCTTCTCACAAACCGGAGCTTCTCACAACAAGCATGATGGTTTTCGGGAGGGAATGTCCCACCTTTGGGGACGAAACGATATCCATTGCATCTTATTGCTTTTAATTTTTTTCTCATGTCAACATAGAACAACAGCAGTGTTGTATGAATTTTTGTGATTTTTTGGGGTTTGTTTGGACATTTTTATGCATTAACTGAGTTTTCAATGCACTTATGTGCATAATTCAAATTCGAACTACATGCGCATGCTCCAGTGCATATAAATTGGTTGATAAATCAAATATGTGTCCTTGGGTGCATGCTTATGTCCCATGCAAGAAATGGGAATGAATTTCAAACACCAGGGCACCGTTGATTGCCGGCAAAACATTGAGATGCCTGGTTTTTAAATTCTAGTAAATCCAAAACTCGTCTGAAATTCATGAACTTGGCATGCTATCATGGAGCGGCATCAACATGCCATGGTACAAATTTTGTCCCATTTTGGGCAGGTTTGGGTATATGCTTCTCACAAACCGGAGCTTCTCACAACAAGCATGATGGTTTTCGGGAGGGCATGACCCACCTTTGGGGACGAAATGATATCCATTGCATCTTATTTCTTTTAATTTTTTTCTCATGTCAACATAGAACAACAGGAGTGTTGTGTGAATTCTTGTGATTTTTTGGGGTTTGTGAGGACATTTTTATGCATTAACTGAGTTTTCAATGCATTTATGTGCATAATTCAAATTCGAACTACATGTGCATGCTCCAGTGCATTTAAATTGGTTGATAAACCAAATATGTGTCCTTGGGTGCATGCTTAGGCCCCATGCAAGAAATGGGAATGAATTTCAAACACCAGGGCGCCGTTGATTGCCGGCAAAACATTGAGATGCCTGGTTTTGAAATTCTAATAAATCCAAAACTCGTCTGAAATTCATGAAACTTGGCATGCTATCATGGAGCGGCATTAACATGCCGTGGTAAAGTTTTTGTCTCATTTGGGGCAGGTTTGGGTATATGCTTCTCACAAAACAGAGCTTCTAACATCAGGCATGATGGTTTTCTGTAGAAACGTCCCACCATTGGGGACGAAACGATATCCATTGCCTCTTATTGCTTTCAATTTTTTTTCTCGTGTCAACATAGAACAACAGGAGTGTTCTGTAAATTTTTGTGATTTTTCGGGGTTCGTTTGGACATTTTTATTCATTAACTGAGTTTTTAATGCATTTATGTGCATAATTCAAATTTGAACTACATGTGCTTGCTCCAGTTCATATAAATTGGTTGAAAAATCACATCTGTGTCCTTGGGTGCATGCTTAGGTCCCATGCAAGAAATGGGAATGAATTTCAAACACCAGGGCATCGTTCATTGCCAGCAAAACATTGAGATGCCTGGTTTTTAAATTCTAGTAAATCCAAAACTCGTCTGAAATTCATGAAACTTGGTATGCTATCATGGAGCGGCATCGACATGCCGTGGTACAAATTTTGTCCCATTTCGGGCAGGTTTGTGTATATGCTTCTCACAAACCGGAGCTTCTCACAACAAGCATGATGGTTTTCTGTAGGGAATGTCCCACCATTGGGGATGAAACGATATTCATTGCCTCTTATTGCTTTCAATTTTTTTTCTCGTGACAACATAGAACAACAGGAGTGTTGTGTGAATTTTTCTGGTTTTTTGGGGTACGTTTGGACATTTTTTTGCATTAACTGTGTTTTCAATGGATTAATGTGCATAATTCAAATTTGAACTACATGCACATGCTCCAGTGCATATAAATTGGTTGAAAAATCAAATCGGTGTCCTTGGGTGCATGCTTAGGTCCCATGCAAGAAATGGGAATGAATTTGAAACACCAGGGCACCGTTGATTGCCGGCAAAATATTCAGATGCCTGGTTTTTAAATTCTAGTAAATCCAAAACTCATCTGAAATACATGAAACTTGGCATGCTATCATGGAGCGCTATCAACATGCCGTGGTAAAAGTTTTGTGCCATTTGGGGCAGGTTTGGGTATATGCTTCTCACAAACCGGAGCTTCTCACAAAAAGCATGACGGTTTTCGGTAGGGAACGTCCCACCTTTGGGGACGAAACGATATCCATTGCCTCTTATTGCTTTCAAAAAAAATCTCGTGTCAACGTAGAACAACAGGCGTGTTGTGTGAATATTTATGATTTTTCGGGGTTCGTTTGGACATTTTTATGCATTAACTGAGTTTTCAATGCATTTATGTGCATAATTAAAATTTGATCTACATGCGCATGCTCCAGTGCATATAAATTGGTTGATAAATCAAATCTGTGTCGTTGGGTGCATGCTTAGGTCCCATGCAAGAAATGGGAATGAATTTCAAACACCAGGGCACCGTTGATTGCCGGCAAAACATTGAGATGCCTGGTTTTCAAATTCTAGCAAATCCAAAATTCGTCTGAAATTCATGAAACTTGGCATGCTATGATGGAGCGCTATCAACATACCGTGGTAACAGTTTTGTCCCATTTGGGGCATGTGTGGGTATATGCTTCTCACAAGCCGGAGCTTCTCACAAAAAGCATGATGGTTTTCGGTAGGGAACGTCCCACCTTTGGGGACGAAACGATATCCATTACCTCTTATTGCTTTCAAATTTTATCTCGTAAAAACATAGAACAATAGGAGTGTTGTGTGAATTTTTGTGATTTTTCGGGGTTCGTTTGGACATTTTTATGGATTAACTGAGTTTTCAATGCATTTATGTGCATAATTCAAATTTGATCTACATGTGCATGCTCCAGTGCATATAAATTGGTTGATAAATCAAATCCGGGTCCTTGGGTGCATGCTTAGGTCCCATGCAAGAAATGGGAATGAATTTCAAACACCAAGGCACCGTTGATTGCCGGCAAAACATTGAGATGCCTGGTTTTTAAATTCTAGTATATCCAAAACTCGTCTGAAATTCATGAAACTTGGCATGCTATCATGGAGCGGCATCAACATGCCGTGGTACAAATTTTGTCCCATTTGGAGCAGGTTTGGGTATATGCTTCTCACAAACCGGAGATTCTCACAACAAGCATGATGGTTTTCGGTAGGGAACATCCCACCTTTGGGGATGAAACGATATTGCCTCTTATTGCTTTCCAATTTTTATCTCGTGTCAACATAGAACAACATGAGTGTTCTGTGAATTTTTGTGATTTTTCGGGGTTCGTTTGGACATTTTTATGCATTAACTGAGTTTTCAATGCATTTATGTGCATAATTCAAATTTGAACTACATGCACATGCTTCAGTGCATATAAATTGGTTGAAAAATCAAATCTGTGTCCTTGGGTGCATGCTTAGGTCCCATGCAAGAAATGGGCATGAATTTCAAACACCACGGCACCATTGATTGCCGGCAAAACATTGAGATGCCTGGTTTTTAAATTCTAGTAAATCCAAAACTCATCTGAAATTCATGAAACTTGGCATGCTATCATGGAGCGGCATCGACATGCCGTGGTACAAATTTTGTCCCATTTGGGGCAGGTTTGGGTATATGCTTCTCACAAACCGGAGCTTCTCACAACAAGCATGATGGTTTTCGGGAGGGAATGTCCCACCTTTTGGGATGAAATGATATCCATTGCATCTTATTGCTTTTAATTTTATTTCTCATGTCAACATAGAACAACAGGAGTGTTGTGTGAATTTTTGTGATTTTTTGGGGTTTGTTTGGACATTTTTATGCATTAACTGAGTTTTCAATGCATTTATGTGCATAAATAAAATTTGAACTACATGTGCATGCTTCAGTGCATATAAATTGGTTGAAAAATCAAATATGTGTCCTTGGGTGCATGCTTAGGTCCCATGCAAGAAATGGGCATGAATTTCAAACACCAGGGCACCGTTGATTGCCGGCAAAACATTGAGATGCCTGGTTTTTAAATTCTAGTAAATCCAAAACTCGTCTGAAATTCATGAAACATGGCATTCTATCATGGAGCGGCATCAACATGCCATGGTACAAATTTTGTCCCATTTTGGGCAGGTTTGGGTATATGCTTCTCACAAACCGGAGCTTCTCACAACAAGCATGATGGTTTTCGGGAGGGAATGTCCCACCTTTTGGGATGAAACGATATCCATTGCATCTTATTGCTTTTAATTTTATTTCTCATGTCAACATAGAACAACAGGAGTGTTGTGTGAATTTTTGTGAATTTTTGGGGTTTGTGAGGACATTTTTATGCATTAACTGAGTTTTCAATGCATTTTTGTGCATGAATAAAATTCGAACTACATGCGCATGCTCCAGTGCATATAAATTGGCTGATAAATCAAATATGTGTCCTTGGGTGCATGCTTAGGTCCCATGCAAGAAATGGGAATGAATTTCAAACACCAGGGCACCGTTGATTGCCGGCAAAACATTGAGATGCCTGGTTTTTAAATTCTAGTAAATCCAAAACTCGTCTGAAATTCATGAAACTTGGCATTCTATCATGGAGCGGCATCAACATGCCATGGTACAAATTTTGTCCCATTTTGGGCAGGTTTGGGTATATGCTTCTCACAAACCGGAGCTTCTCACAACAAGCATGATAGTTTTTGGGAGGGCATGTCCCACCTTTGGGGACGAAACGATATCCATTGCATCTTATTGCTTTTAATTTTTTTCTCATGTCAACATAGAAAAACAGGAGTGTTGTGTGAATTTTTGTGATTTTTTGGGGTTTGTGAGGACATTTTTATGCATTAACTGAGTTTTCAATGCATTTATGTGCATGATTAAAATTCGAACTACATGTGCATGCTCCAGTGCATATAAATTGGTTGATAAATCAAATATGTGTCCTTGGGTGCATGCTTAGGTCCCATGCAAGAAATGGGAATGAATTTCAAACACCATGGCACCGTTGATTGCCGGCAAAACATTGAGATGCCTGGTTTTTAAATTCTAGTAAATCCAAAACTCGTCTGAAATTCATGAAACTTGGCATTCTATCATGGAGCGGCATCAACATGCCATGGTACAAATTTTGTCCCATTTTGGGCAGGTTTGGGTATATGCTTCTCACAAACCGGAGCTTCTCACAACAAGCATGATAGTTTTCGGGAGGGCATGTCCCACCTTTGGGGACGAAACGATATCCATTGCATCTTATTGCTTTTAATTTTTTTCTCATGTCAACATAGAAAAACAGGAGTGTTGTGTGATTTTTTGTGATTTTTTGGGGTTTGTGAGGACATTTTTATGCATTAACTGAGTTTTCAATGCATTTATGTGCATGATTAAAATTCGAACTACATGCGCATGCTCCAGTGCATATAAATTGGTTGATAAATCAAATATGTGTCCTTGGGTGCATGCTTAGGTCCCATGCAAGAAATGGGAATGAATTTCAAACACCATGGCACCGTTGATTGCCGGCAAAACATTGAGATGCCTGGTTTTTAAATTCTAGTAAATCCAAAACTCGTCTGAAATTCATGAAACTTGGCATTCTATCATGGAGCGGCATCAACATGCCATGGTACAAATTTTGTCCCATTTTGGGCAGGTTTGGGTATATGCTTCTCACAAACCGGAGCTTCTCACAACAAGCATGATAGTTTTCGGGAGGGCATGTCCCACCTTTGGGGACGAAACGATATCCATTGCATCTTATTGCTTTTAATTTTTTTCTCATGTCAACATAGAAAAACAGGAGTGTTGTGTGAATTTTTGTGATTTTTTGGGGTTTGTGAGGACATTTTTATGCATTAACTGAGTTTTCAATGCATTTATGTGCATGATTAAAATTTGAACTAGATGCGCATGCTCCAGTGCATATAAATTGGTTGATAAATCAAATATGTGTCCTTGGGTGCATGCTTAGGTCCCATGCAAGAAATGGGAATGAATTTCAAACACCAGGGCACCGTTGATTGCCGGCAAAACATTGAGATGCCTGGTTTATAAATTCTAGTAAATCCAAAACTCGTCTGAAATTCATGAAACTTGGCATTCTATCATGGAGCGGCATCAACATGCCATGGTACAAATTTTGTCCCATTTTGGGCAGGTTTGGGTATATGCTTCTCACAAACCGGAGCTTCTCACAACAAGCATGATAGTTTTCGGGGGGGCATGTCCCACCTTTGGGGACGAAACGATATCCATTGCATCTTATTGCTTTTAATTTTTTTCTCATGTCAACATAGAAAAACAGGAGTGTTGTGTGAATTTTTGTGATTTTTTGGGGTTTGTGAGGACATTTTTATGCATTAACTGAGTTTTCAATGCATTTATGTGCATGATTAAAATTCGAACTACATGCGCATGCTCCAGTGCATATAAATTGGTTGATAAATCAAATATGTGTCCTTGGGTGCATGCTTAGGTCCCATGCAAGAAATGGGAATGAATTTCAAACACCAGGGCACCGTTGATTGCCGGCAAAACATTGAGATGCCTGGTTTTTAAATTCTAGTAAATCCAAAACTCATCTGAAATTCATGAAACTTGGCATTCTATCATAGAGCGGCATCAACATGCCATGGTACAAATTTTGTCCCATTTTGGGCAGGTTTGGGTATATGCTTCTCACAAACCGGAGCTTCTCACAACAAGCATGATAGTTTTCGGGAGGGCATCTCCCACCTTTGGGGACGAAACGATATCCATTGCATCTTATTGCTTTCAATTTTTTTCTCATGTCAACATAGAAAAACAGGAGTGTTCTGTGAATTTTTGTGATTTTTCGGGGCTCGTTTGGACATTTTTATGCATTAACTGAGTTTTTAATGCATTTATGTGCATAATTCAAATTTGAACTACATGTGCTTGCTCCAGTTCGTATAAAGTTGTTGAAAAATCACATCTGTGTCCTTGGGTGCATGCATAGGTCCCATGCAAGAAATGGGAATGAATTTCAAACAGCAGGGCATCGTTCATTGCCGGCAAAACATTGAGATGCCTGGTTTTTAAATTCTAGTAAATCCAAAACTCGTCTGAAATTCATGAAACTTGGCATTCTATCATGGAGCGGCATCAACATGCCATGGTACAAATTTTGTCCCATTTTGGGCAGGTTTGGGTATATGCTTCTCACAAACCGGAACTTCTCACAACAAGCATGATAGTTTTCGGGGGGGCATGTCCCACCTTTGGGGACGAAACGATATCCATTGCATCTTATTGCTTTTAATTTTTTTCTCATGTCAACATAGAAAAACAGGAGTGTTGTGTGAATTTTTGTGATTTTTTGGGGTTTGTGATGACATTTTTATGCATTAACTGAGTTTTCAATGCATTTATGTGCATGATTAAAATTCGAACTACATGCGCATGCTCCAGTGCATATAAATTGGTTGATAAATCAAATATGTGTCCTTGGGTGCATGCTTAGGTCCCATGCAAGAAATGGGAATGAATTTCAAACACCAGGGCACCGTTGATTGCCGGCAAAACATTGAGATGCCTGGTTTTTAAATTCTAGTAAATCCAAAACTCATCTGAAATTCATGAAACTTGGCATTCTATCATAGAGCGGCATCAACATGCCATGGTACAAATTTTGTCCCATTTTGGGCAGGTTTGGGTATATGCTTCTCACAAACCGGAGCTTCTCACAACAAGCATGATAGTTTTCGGGAGGGCATCTCCCACCTTTGGGGACGAAACGATATCCATTGCATCTTATTGCTTTTAATTTTTTTCTCATGTCAACATAGAAAAACAGGAGTGTTGTGTGATTTTTTGTGATTTTTTGGGGTTTGTGAGGACATTTTTATGCATTAACTGAGTTTTCAATGCATTTATGTGCATGATTAAAATTCGAACTACATGCGCATGCTCCAGTGCATATAAATTGGTTGATAAATCAAATATGTGTCCTTGGGTGCATGCTTAGGTCCCATGCAAGAAATGGGAATGAATTTCAAACACCATGGCACCGTTGATTGCCGGCAAAACATTGAGATGCCTGGTTTTTAAATTCTAGTAAATCCAAAACTCATCTGAAATACATGAAACTTGGCATGCTATCATGGAGCGCTATCAACATGCCGTGGTAAAAGTTTTGTGCCATTTGGGGCAGGTTTGGGTATATGCTTCTCACAAACCGGAGCTTCTCACAAAAAGCATGACGGTTTTCGGTAGGGAACGTCCCACCTTTGGGGACGAAACGATATCCATTGCCTCTTATTGCTTTCAAAAAAAATCTCGTGTCAACGTAGAACAACAGGCGTGTTGTGTGAATATTTATGATTTTTCGGGGTTCGTTTGGACATTTTTATGCATTAACTGAGTTTTCAATGCATTTATGTGCATAATTAAAATTTGATCTACATGCGCATGCTCCAGTGCATATAAATTGGTTGATAAATCAAATCTGTGTCGTTGGGTGCATGCTTAGGTCCCATGCAAGAAATGGGAATGAATTTCAAACACCAGGGCACCGTTGATTGCCGGCAAAACATTGAGATGCCTGGTTTTCAAATTCTAGCAAATCCAAAATTCGTCTGAAATTCATGAAACTTGGCATGCTATGATGGAGCGCTATCAACATACCGTGGTAACAGTTTTGTCCCATTTGGGGCATGTGTGGGTATATGCTTCTCACAAGCCGGAGCTTCTCACAAAAAGCATGATGGTTTTCGGTAGGGAACGTCCCACCTTTGGGGACGAAACGATATCCATTACCTCTTATTGCTTTCAAATTTTATCTCGTAAAAACATAGAACAATAGGAGTGTTGTGTGAATTTTTGTGATTTTTCGGGGTTCGTTTGGACATTTTTATGGATTAACTGAGTTTTCAATGCATTTATGTGCATAATTCAAATTTGATCTACATGTGCATGCTCCAGTGCATATAAATTGGTTGATAAATCAAATCCGGGTCCTTGGGTGCATGCTTAGGTCCCATGCAAGAAATGGGAATGAATTTCAAACACCAAGGCACCGTTGATTGCCGGCAAAACATTGAGATGCCTGGTTTTTAAATTCTAGTATATCCAAAACTCGTCTGAAATTCATGAAACTTGGCATGCTATCATGGAGCGGCATCAACATGCCGTGGTACAAATTTTGTCCCATTTGGAGCAGGTTTGGGTATATGCTTCTCACAAACCGGAGATTCTCACAACAAGCATGATGGTTTTCGGTAGGGAACATCCCACCTTTGGGGATGAAACGATATTGCCTCTTATTGCTTTCCAATTTTTATCTCGTGTCAACATAGAACAACATGAGTGTTCTGTGAATTTTTGTGATTTTTCGGGGTTCGTTTGGACATTTTTATGCATTAACTGAGTTTTCAATGCATTTATGTGCATAATTCAAATTTGAACTACATGCACATGCTTCAGTGCATATAAATTGGTTGAAAAATCAAATCTGTGTCCTTGGGTGCATGCTTAGGTCCCATGCAAGAAATGGGCATGAATTTCAAACACCACGGCACCATTGATTGCCGGCAAAACATTGAGATGCCTGGTTTTTAAATTCTAGTAAATCCAAAACTCATCTGAAATTCATGAAACTTGGCATGCTATCATGGAGCGGCATCGACATGCCGTGGTACAAATTTTGTCCCATTTGGGGCAGGTTTGGGTATATGCTTCTCACAAACCGGAGCTTCTCACAACAAGCATGATGGTTTTCGGGAGGGAATGTCCCACCTTTTGGGATGAAATGATATCCATTGCATCTTATTGCTTTTAATTTTATTTCTCATGTCAACATAGAACAACAGGAGTGTTGTGTGAATTTTTGTGATTTTTTGGGGTTTGTTTGGACATTTTTATGCATTAACTGAGTTTTCAATGCATTTATGTGCATAAATAAAATTTGAACTACATGTGCATGCTTCAGTGCATATAAATTGGTTGAAAAATCAAATATGTGTCCTTGGGTGCATGCTTAGGTCCCATGCAAGAAATGGGCATGAATTTCAAACACCAGGGCACCGTTGATTGCCGGCAAAACATTGAGATGCCTGGTTTTTAAATTCTAGTAAATCCAAAACTCGTCTGAAATTCATGAAACATGGCATTCTATCATGGAGCGGCATCAACATGCCATGGTACAAATTTTGTCCCATTTTGGGCAGGTTTGGGTATATGCTTCTCACAAACCGGAGCTTCTCACAACAAGCATGATGGTTTTCGGGAGGGAATGTCCCACCTTTTGGGATGAAACGATATCCATTGCATCTTATTGCTTTTAATTTTATTTCTCATGTCAACATAGAACAACAGGAGTGTTGTGTGAATTTTTGTGAATTTTTGGGGTTTGTGAGGACATTTTTATGCATTAACTGAGTTTTCAATGCATTTTTGTGCATGAATAAAATTCGAACTACATGCGCATGCTCCAGTGCATATAAATTGGCTGATAAATCAAATATGTGTCCTTGGGTGCATGCTTAGGTCCCATGCAAGAAATGGGAATGAATTTCAAACACCAGGGCACCGTTGATTGCCGGCAAAACATTGAGATGCCTGGTTTTTAAATTCTAGTAAATCCAAAACTCGTCTGAAATTCATGAAACTTGGCATTCTATCATGGAGCGGCATCAACATGCCATGGTACAAATTTTGTCCCATTTTGGGCAGGTTTGGGTATATGCTTCTCACAAACCGGAGCTTCTCACAACAAGCATGATAGTTTTTGGGAGGGCATGTCCCACCTTTGGGGACGAAACGATATCCATTGCATCTTATTGCTTTTAATTTTTTTCTCATGTCAACATAGAAAAACAGGAGTGTTGTGTGAATTTTTGTGATTTTTTGGGGTTTGTGAGGACATTTTTATGCATTAACTGAGTTTTCAATGCATTTATGTGCATGATTAAAATTCGAACTAGATGCGCATGCTCCAGTGCATATAAATTGGTTGATAAATCAAATATGTGTCCTTGGGTGCATGCTTAGGTCCCATGCAAGAAATGGGAATGAATTTCAAACACCAGGGCACCGTTGATTGCCGGCAAAACATTGAGATGCCTGGTTTATAAATTCTAGTAAATCCAAAACTCGTCTGAAATTCATGAAACTTGGCATTCTATCATGGAGCGGCATCAACATGCCATGGTACAAATTTTGTCCCATTTTGGGCAGGTTTGGGTATATGCTTCTCACAAACCGGAGCTTCTCACAACAAGCATGATAGTTTTCGGGGGGGCATGTCCCACCTTTGGGGACGAAACGATATCCATTGCATCTTATTGCTTTTAATTTTTTTCTCATGTCAACATAGAAAAACAGGAGTGTTGTGTGAATTTTTGTGATTTTTTGGGGTTTGTGAGGACATTTTTATGCATTAACTGAGTTTTCAATGCATTTATGTGCATGATTAAAATTTGAACTAGATGCGCATGCTCCAGTGCATATAAATTGGTTGATAAATCAAATATGTGTCCTTGGGTGCATGCTTAGGTCCCATGCAAGAAATGGGAATGAATTTCAAACACCAGGGCACCGTTGATTGCCGGCAAAACATTGAGATGCCTGGTTTTTAAATTCTAGTAAATCCAAAACTCGTCTGAAATTCATGAAACTTGGCATTCTATCATGGAGCGGCATCAACATGCCATGGTACAAATTTTGTCCCATTTTGGGCAGGTTTGGGTATATGCTTCTCACAAACCGGAGCTTCTCACAACAAGCATGATAGTTTTCGGGGGGGCATGTCCCACCTTTGGGGACGAAACGATATCCATTGCATCTTATTGCTTTTAATTTTTTTCTCATGTCAACATAGAAAAACAGGAGTGTTGTGTGAATTTTTGTGATTTTTTGGGGTTTGTGAGGACATTTTTATGCATTAACTGAGTTTTCAATGCATTTATGTGCATGATTAAAATTCGAACTACATGCGCATGCTCCAGTGCATATAAATTGGTTGATAAATCAAATATGTGTCCTTGGGTGCATGCTTAGGTCCCATGCAAGAAATGGGAATGAATTTCAAACACCAGGGCACCGTTGATTGCCGGCAAAACATTGAGATGCCTGGTTTATAAATTCTAGTAAATCCAAAACTCGTCTGAAATTCATGAAACTTGGCATTCTATCATGGAGCGGCATCAACATGCCATGGTACAAATTTTGTCCCATTTTGGGCAGGTTTGGGTATATGCTTCTCACAAACCGGAGCTTCTCACAACAAGCATGATAGTTTTCGGGGGGGCATGTCCCACCTTTGGGGACGAAACGATATCCATTGCATCTTATTGCTTTTAATTTTTTTCTCATGTCAACATAGAAAAACAGGAGTGTTGTGTGAATTTTTGTGATTTTTTGGGGTTTGTGAGGACATTTTTATGCATTAACTGAGTTTTCAATGCATTTATGTGCATGATTAAAATTCGAACTACATGCGCATGCTCCAGTGCATATAAATTGGTTGATAAATCAAATATGTGTCCTTGGGTGCATGCTTAGGTCCCATGCAAGAAATGGGAATGAATTTCAAACACCAGGGCACCGTTGATTGCCGGCAAAACATTGAGATGCCTGGTTTTTAAATTCTAGTAAATCCAAAACTCATCTGAAATTCATGAAACTTGGCATTCTATCATAGAGCGGCATCAACATGCCATGGTACAAATTTTGTCCCATTTTGGGCAGGTTTGGGTATATGCTTCTCACAAACCGGAGCTTCTCACAACAAGCATGATAGTTTTCGGGAGGGCATCTCCCACCTTTGGGGACGAAACGATATCCATTGCATCTTATTGCTTTCAATTTTTTTCTCATGTCAACATAGAAAAACAGGAGTGTTCTGTGAATTTTTGTGATTTTTCGGGGCTCGTTTGGACATTTTTATGCATTAACTGAGTTTTTAATGCATTTATGTGCATAATTCAAATTTGAACTACATGTGCTTGCTCCAGTTCGTATAAAGTTGTTGAAAAATCACATCTGTGTCCTTGGGTGCATGCATAGGTCCCATGCAAGAAATGGGAATGAATTTCAAACAGCAGGGCATCGTTCATTGCCGGCAAAACATTGAGATGCCTGGTTTTTAAATTCTAGTAAATCCAAAACTCGTCTGAAATTCATGAAACTTGGCATTCTATCATGGAGCGGCATCAACATGCCATGGTACAAATTTTGTCCCATTTTGGGCAGGTTTGGGTATATGCTTCTCACAAACCGGAGCTTCTCACAACAAGCATGATAGTTTTCGGGGGGGCATGTCCCACCTTTGGGGACGAAACGATATCCATTGCATCTTATTGCTTTTAATTTTTTTCTCATGTCAACATAGAAAAACAGGAGTGTTGTGTGAATTTTTGTGATTTTTTGGGGTTTGTGAGGACATTTTTATGCATTAACTGAGTTTTCAATGCATTTATGTGCATGATTAAAATTCGAACTACATGCGCATGCTCCAGTGCATATAAATTGGTTGATAAATCAAATATGTGTCCTTGGGTGCATGCTTAGGTCCCATGCAAGAAATGGGAATGAATTTCAAACACCAGGGCACCGTTGATTGCCGGCAAAACATTGAGATGCCTGGTTTTTAAATTCTAGTAAATCCAAAACTCATCTGAAATTCATGAAACTTGGCATTCTATCATAGAGCGGCATCAACATGCCATGGTACAAATTTTGTCCCATTTTGGGCAGGTTTGGGTATATGCTTCTCACAAACCGGAGCTTCTCACAACAAGCATGATAGTTTTCGGGAGGGCATCTCCCACCTTTGGGGACGAAACGATATCCATTGCATCTTATTGCTTTTAATTTTTTTCTCATGTCAACATAGAAAAACAGGAGTGTTGTGTGATTTTTTGTGATTTTTTGGGGTTTGTGAGGACATTTTTATGCATTAACTGAGTTTTCAATGCATTTATGTGCATGATTAAAATTCGAACTACATGCGCATGCTCCAGTGCATATAAATTGGTTGATAAATCAAATATGTGTCCTTGGGTGCATGCTTAGGTCCCATGCAAGAAATGGGAATGAATTTCAAACACCATGGCACCGTTGATTGCCGGCAAAACATTGAGATGCCTGGTTTTTAAATTCTAGTAAATCCAAAACTCGTCTGAAATTCATGAAACTTGGCATTCTATCATGGAGCGGCATCAACATGCCATGGTACAAATTTTGTCCCATTTTGGGCAGGTTTGGGTATATGCTTCTCACAAACCGGAGCTTCTCACAACAAGCATGATAGTTTTCGGGAGGGCATGTCCCACCTTTGGGGACGAAACGATATCCATTGCATCTTATTGCTTTTAATTTTTTTCTCATGTCAACATAGAAAAACAGGAGTGTTGTGTGAATTTTTGTGATTTTTTGGGGTTTGTGAGGACATTTTTATGCATTAACTGAGTTTTCAATGCATTTATGTGCATGATTAAAATTTGAACTAGATGCGCATGCTCCAGTGCATATAAATTGGTTGATAAATCAAATATGTGTCCTTGGGTGCATGCTTAGGTCCCATGCAAGAAATGGGAATGAATTTCAAACACCAGGGCACCGTTGATTGCCGGCAAAACATTGAGATGCCTGGTTTATAAATTCTAGTAAATCCAAAACTCGTCTGAAATTCATGAAACTTGGCATTCTATCATGGAGCGGCATCAACATGCCATGGTACAAATTTTGTCCCATTTTGGGCAGGTTTGGGTATATGCTTCTCACAAACCGGAGCTTCTCACAACAAGCATGATAGTTTTCGGGGGGGCATGTCCCACCTTTGGGGACGAAACGATATCCATTGCATCTTATTGCTTTTAATTTTTTTCTCATGTCAACATAGAAAAACAGGAGTGTTGTGTGAATTTTTGTGATTTTTTGGGGTTTGTGAGGACATTTTTATGCATTAACTGAGTTTTCAATGCATTTATGTGCATGATTAAAATTCGAACTACATGCGCATGCTCCAGTGCATATAAATTGGTTGATAAATCAAATATGTGTCCTTGGGTGCATGCTTAGGTCCCATGCAAGAAATGGGAATGAATTTCAAACACCAGGGCACCGTTGATTGCCGGCAAAACATTGAGATGCCTGGTTTTTAAATTCTAGTAAATCCAAAACTCATCTGAAATTCATGAAACTTGGCATTCTATCATAGAGCGGCATCAACATGCCATGGTACAAATTTTGTCCCATTTTGGGCAGGTTTGGGTATATGCTTCTCACAAACCGGAGCTTCTCACAACAAGCATGATAGTTTTCGGGAGGGCATCTCCCACCTTTGGGGACGAAACGATATCCATTGCATCTTATTGCTTTTAATTTTTTTCTCATGTCAACATAGAAAAACAGGAGTGTTGTGTGATTTTTTGTGATTTTTTGGGGTTTGTGAGGACATTTTTATGCATTAACTGAGTTTTCAATGCATTTATGTGCATGATTAAAATTCGAACTACATGCGCATGCTCCAGTGCATATAAATTGGTTGATAAATCAAATATGTGTCCTTGGGTGCATGCTTAGGTCCCATGCAAGAAATGGGAATGAATTTCAAACAGCAGGGCATCGTTCATTGCCGGCAAAACATTGAGATGCCTGGTTTTTAAATTCTAGTAAATCCAAAACTCGTCTGAAATTCATGAAACTTGGTATGCTATCATGGAGCGGCATCGACATGCCGTGGTACAAATTTTGTCCGATTTGGGGCAGGTTTGTGTATATGCTTCTCACAAACCGGAGCTTCTCACCACAAGCATGATGGTTTTCTGTAGGGAACGCCCCACCATTGCGGATGAAACGATATCCATTGCCTCTTATTGCTTTCAAATTTTTTTCTCGTGACAACATAGAACAACAGGAGTGTTGTTTGAATTTTTCTGGTTTTTTGGGGTTCGTTTGGACATTTTTTTGCATTAACTGTGTTTTCAATGGATTAATGTGCATAATTCAAATTTGAACTACATGCACATGCTCCAGTGCATATAAATTGGTTGAAAAATCAAATCTGTGTCCTTGGATGCATGCTTAGGTCCCATGCAAGAAATGGTAATGAATTTCAAACACCAAGGCACCGTTGATTGCCGGCAAAACATTGAGATGCCTGGTTTTTAAATTCTAGTAAATCCAAAACTCGTCTAAAATACATGAAACTTGGCATGCTATCATGGAGCGCTATCAACATGCCGTGGTAAAAGTTTTGTCCCATTTGGGGCAGGTTTGGGTATATGCTTCTCACAAACCGGAGCTTCTCACAAAAAGCATGACGGTTTTCGGTAGGGAACGTCCCACCTTTGGGGACGAAACGATATCCATTGCCTCTTATTGCTTTCAAAAAAAAATCTCGTGTCAACGTAGAACAACAGGCGTGTTGTGTGAATATTTGTGATTTTTCGGGGTTCGTTTGGACATTTTTATGCATTAACTGAGTTTTCAATGCATTTATGTGCATAATTAAAATTTGATCTACATGCGCATGCTCCAATGCATATAAATTGGTTGATAAATCAAATCTGTGTCGTTGGGTGCATGCTTAGGTCCCATGCAAGAAATGGGAATGAATTTCAAACACCAGGGCACCGTTGATTGCCGGCAAAACATTGAGATGCCTGGTTTTTAAATTCTAGTAAATCCAAAACTCGTCTGAAATTCATGAAACTTGGCATGCTATGATGGAGCGCTATCAACATACCGTGGTAACAGTTTTGGCCCATTTCGGGCAGGTTTGGGTATATGCTTCTCACAAGCCGGAGCTTCTCACAAAAAGCATGATGGTTTTCGGTAGGGAACGTCCCACCTTTGGGGACGAAACGATATCCATTGCCTCTTATTGCTTTCAAAAAAAATTCTCGTGTCAACGTAGAACAACAGGCGTGTTGTGTGAATATTTGTGATTTTTCGGGGTTCGTTTGGACATTTTTACGCATTAACTGAGTTTTCAATGCATTTATGTGCATAATTCAAATTTGATCTACATGTGCATGCTCCAGTGCATATAAATTGGTTGATAAATCAAATCCGGGTCCTTGGGTGCATGCTTAGGTCCCATGCAAGAAATGGGAATGAATTTCAAACACCAAGGCTCCGTTGATTGCCGGCAAAACATTGAGATGCCTGGTTTTTAACTTCTAGTATATCCAAAACTCGTCTGAAATTCATGAAACTTGGCATGCTATCATGGAGCGGCATCAACATGCCATGGTACAAATTTTGTCCCATTTGGGCCAGGTTTGGGTATATGCTTCTCACAACAAATATGATGGTTTTCGGTAGGGAACGTCCCACCTTTGGGGACGAAACGATATCCATTTCCTCTTATTGCTTTCAAAAAAATTTCTTGTGTCAACATAAAACAACAGGAGTGTTGTGTGAATTTTTGTGATTTTTCGGGGTTCGTTTGGACATTTTTATGGATTAACTGAGTTTTCAATGCATTTATGTGCATAATTCAAATTTGAACTACATGCGCGTTCTCAAGTGCATATAAATTGGTTGAAAAATCAAATATGTGTCCTTGGGTGCATGCTTAGGTCCCATGCAAGAAATGGGAATGAATTTCAAACACCAGGGCACCGTTGATTGCCGGCAAAACATTGAGATGCCTGGTTTTTAAATTCTAGTAAATCCAAAATTCTATTGACCATTCACGTGACGCCAACTGTCTTGGTTTTAATGGCTGTAGGAGGTGCCGTGCGGACAGCTGCTTGACCTTGACTGAACGGGAGGCGTGCGAGCGTCGTCCAGTGCGCAGGCTGACCGAGAGGTGTGCAAGCTGTCCTCGAGTGTGTAGGCTCACTGGGAAGCATGCAAGCTGTACAGTGCGCAGGCTCACTGGGAAGCGAGCCCTTTGACTTCCATGGCCACCCGCCTTGCTCGCAATCTCTCCATTAATGGCGCCGAAGCCGCAGTTTAATTCGCTTTTTAAATATAAAACACTCATCGCAAATGTTTTAGTTAGAACGCCCGTATGCAAACCGACAGCTTCCCCAGGAAGCCAAGAGAAAACGTGCCGAGCAGGATTTCTGCAGCTCTTGATCGCAAACGTTTTAGATAGAACACCCGTATGCAAAGTGAGAGCAGTGCAGGATTTGTGCATCCCTTCAACGCAAACGGTTGTTTTGGATGACCCGTGTGCAACCACGTACAAACAATTTGGTAAGATTTGCAACTGTCATATTGAGTATGTTGCCATTTGTCAAACTAAAAAGATTTACATTCGTTGATCTAGTAATGTTGCCATTTGTCAATCTTTGTAACACTGTAATTTGTCAAAATATGCAGCTAGAAATCATTAGCACTATGTAATTTTTGCAACTAAAATTCAGTAATTAAGCATAGATTTCATTCATAGATTAAGCAGTCATTCTTAATTTATACAAACAGTTCAACTCGACAGCTGAACCAACCAAACTTCTCCCCAATTGTACAGTTCGAAATAGCTAGTTCAACTATATATACTAGCTAATTTTAAGTACGTTGTACAGTTCGACCACACATCTATAGTCAGATGAAGTGAACAAAATTGCCCCTAAATACTACTACTACCATGGAGGGGCTTTGTGCTACTTCCGACAGCCTCTCCTCTGTCGAGCGCACTCAGTAAGAGGCAGAGGAGGAGGAGGAGCCTACCGACGAGCTGGACAAATGCAAAATGGTGCTTGCCGCTGCTGCACGTTGAGCGACGCTCGCCAGCTCGAACGCCCACTACCGCTCCAGACGATCCCTCTCGAAGTGGCCTTTACTGCTCGTAGATCTCCTGATTCCTCGCCTCTACGTCGGTGTGTGCTGTGGCCACGACTGTGGTAAGGCTCTTTGTGTGCTCAATGAGGCGCTCCTCCTCCTCCCACCGGAACTTGATGTAGCGCGCAAGGTCGCTGACGCACGTGTGGGCCTCCACCTCTACCTCCCTCCTTCGGGCGATGGTGGCGGAGTGGGTGATGATCCCGGCGGTCGACGGTGGGCTGGCGGCGACGGCGGCGGACGATGGGGTGGCGGCCACGACCACCACCTCCCGCCTTCGGGTCGCGGTGGCGGAGCGGGTGATGGCCACGGTGGCCGGCAGTGGGGTGGCGGCCACGATGGCCATCTCCCGCCTTCGGGCCGCGGCGGCGGAGCAGGAGATGGCCCTTGCTTTCGACGGTGGTGTGGCGGCAACAGCGGCCGGCAACAGCTGCCGATGGGCAGCGGCAGTGGAGCGTGTGGTGGGTGTTCCGCGCACACCCAACGGGGACGCCACGCGCACTACACTACGTCGGGGACTGCACCGCCGCCGCAGTGTAGCCTCCCAGTTGGAGCTGTCCACTGATGACAGCGGAGTGGCTGAGCGACGACGATGGACCGGTGCCATTGGCGGTTGTGGGAGAAGCAGACGAGATAAGCTAGAGGGAGGCAGGGGAAAATGTGACGCAGGACTCGCCGGCCGTGAGGGTTTTTATAGCAGGCCAGTAAGCATTGGGATTTTGGGGGATTTCACCGAGTCGGGCGGGAAGCTTGCGCGGGAACCTGCGAGGTTGCGCGGGAACGGGCTCACCGACGATTCATTGGCGCCACCGTTTGGCCAAAAGAACGCCCCCACGCACTGCGCAAGCTTGCGCTGTAAGCCGTCTGCGGCAGCGGGGTGACAAGACGTGCGAGAGGAGGACAAGAGGACACGTACACATACAGTTAATAAAAAAATATTTGTGATTTAATTACCTACTATACCCCCGTCCTGGTTTATAAGTAAGATTTAACTAATAAAATATGAATGCATGTCGCCAAAGATTATATCGTTGGAGTCGTATTTGAACATAGTTTCCATCTATACAATTTTTGTAACAAGCATTAACACTTTTTTGGTTAAATTTAAGGTTATATACCAGCAAGCGTTTGCCCGCAACATACACGGCTTATTCCATCACAAACAGCTCGGATGGATTAACTGTATGCCACATATCGCACACGCAACTCTAATTTGATTTGTGCTTGATGTCTCCGACATCGCTTGCACAGTTCGTCTTATTTGCCACGTATCACTGTGCCGTCCTCTGCTCGCGTCCCTCGGCAAGCTCTGCTCGCCGTTAGGCGCCGCGGTGTGCTCTGTCGCGTCCGTTGGCGCGCTCTTCTCACGCTCGTCGGCGCGCTCGGCTTGTGGACAGCTTTTCCTTGCGCGTTCAACTGCTATATGCATATATATATATATATATATATATATATATATATATATATATATATATATATATATATATGGTTGCTCACCGTTGAGGCGACCGCGGAGTGCTCTGCTCGCGTCCCTCCGCGCGCGCTCTGCCAGCGGTTGGTCGTGCGCACGATCACGTCGGGGGCCCCATATGCATGCGGTTGCGCCACACGCATTGCCACGTGATGCAGTTACGTGCGGCACGATGGAGTTATGCGCTGCAAATTAGAACTGCCATCAGGGCGTGGCGATATTCCTGGCCATCCGGCTTCCCCTTTAATTCCCGCGGCCATTGTAACCTTAGTCTCTTCAACCTTTCGATCGCGCCCCACAACACAACAAGCACACCCACGACGACACGTAGAGAGGGGATGTCCAGCAGCGCTCCAATGGAGTTCGGCGAGCATAGAGTGGAGACCCACGCGAGGGAGACGGATCTCTCGGTGGTGTACACCATCGACCCGGCCGTGGTGGACGACTACATCAACAACTTTGAGCAGTTGCTTGCTTGAGACAAGTACAAGGTGGTCGGCATCGACCTCCAGTACACCACCGGTCGTCCCGGCATAGATCAGAAGGTTGCCGTCACCCAGTTGTGCATGCGCCATCATGTCCTCATCTACAACTACTGCATGGCCACAGAGCCTTGCGACCGTTTCAATAGGTTTGTCAATAGCACTGACTACAAGTTCGCCACGGTGGATACCACCAACGATGTAAAAGCGCTCAGTGTTACGGGCTTGGCCTGCAAGAACCTTGTCGAAAATCTGTGACCACTACAGGGTCTGGGGCAGCACGAAGAAGGACTCCCTGGTCGAACTCACCTCGGCCATCATCGACCCCTACTACGAAAAGATGAAGCAGGATGCCCAGAGAACAAGTTCCGTATCCTGGCACGGGGCCTGGATGCGGCAACTGGATGAACCTCACCTCAGGTTTGCGGCCAAGAGCGTGTACACATGCTACGAGATGCACAGGTGGATCGTTGACATGAGGAAGTGCCTCGTTACCCAAATTGACGAGCCCGGATCGAGCCACAAGCAGAGCAAGCGTCACAACAAGTAGATGATGATCGTTTATGCTAGTTAATCATGCATGTAATATATAGATTACTTTATTGGTGTGTGGAAATGTCATGTGTGTAGTAGCCACGTATGTAATTATGCATGTAATAGTTTACTTTGGTGTGTGCAAATGCTATGGTTGTAGTAGCCACCTATGTTAGTGGATGTTTAATTTGGTTATGCAAGAATGTCCTTATAAGTGTGTGTGTGTGTGTGTGTGTGTATTGTTGTTATGTGTGCAATCCCATCGCACAACACACACGTCTTATTAGCAGCAAACGCCTGTGTTATTATCGGTATTCACACACATTTCTGATTACAGACATGTTTGCCACGTATCACACACATCTTGTTCATTTGAACCGTTTTTTGTTCTCATGTGTCAACGCAAACAGTTCATCCGAGTGAACCGCATGCCATATATGGCGCACACCTTTGATCTAGTTGACCGTTTCCATTGTGTTGCCTAATCACAAACAGTTCATCCGAGTGAACCGTGTGCTGTACATCGCACACACCTTCATCTGGCTGCCCGTTTCTTTTGTTCCTCCTCATCGCAAACCGTTAATTCAGCTGAACCGTATGCCCTGCATCGCACACGCCACTAAAATCTGAACCGTGTTTGATGCATCCTCCATCACAAATGTTTTGCACCTTTTCTGACAGTTTTTTACACCACCATTTGCGATTATGGCATCGCACACAGTTTCATCGAGGGTCTCTGATCGTAGTGTCGCGTTAGCAACATCCTGCAGTAGTGATTTGCGTATGTTTGAATTCTTGTTGAAGCCTCCTTGACTTGGGGCCATAGAATTGTGATAGCATACAGTTGGTAATGTTTGTTTATAATTATACAATAATGTTACAATAGTACATGATGGGATTTCATTGCCATATTCACTAACCCCGCCACTAAAAGTTCGGTTATGTTTTGTGTGGATGAAGTGTTCAAAGATCGAGGAGGTCTTGATGTGAGGAGGAGGAGGAGAGGCAAGAGCTCAAGGTTGGGGATGCCCAAGGCACCCCAAGTAAATATTCAAGGACACTCAAGCGTCTAAGCTTGGGAATGCCCCGGAAGGCATCACATCTTTCTTCAACAAGTATCGGTATGTTTTCGGATTCATTTCGTTCATGTGATATGTGCAAATCTTGAAGCGTCTTTTGTGTTTATTTTTTACTTTTCTTTTATGCACCATGCTAGTATATGATAGTCCATGGTTGATTTATAGAATGCTCATTGCACTTCACTTATATCTTTTGAATGTAGCTTTATAGAATGCTTCATGTTTTTCACTTATATCATTTGAAGTTTGGATTGCCTGTTTCTCTTCACATAGAAAACCGTTGTTTGAAGAATGCTCTTTTGCTTCACTTATATTTATTAGAGCATGGTCTTTTGTGGAAAGAATTAAACTCTCGTGCGTCACTTATATCTATTTAGAGAGTCAAAAGGAATTGGTCATTTGCATGGTTTGTCATAAAATCCTACATAAAACTTATGGATCACTGAATATGATATGTTTGATTCCTTGCAATAGTTATGCGATATAGAGATGGAATATGTGGGAGGTGCTAGTAAATGGTTGTGTTTAGTAAGAATATTGGTGTTAAGGTTTGTGATTCCTGTAGCATGCACGTATAGTCTCTTGTTATGCTATGAAGTTGGAGCATGATTTATTATTGATTGTCTTCCTTATGAGTGGCGGTCGGGGACGAGCGATGGTCTTTTCCTACCAATCTATCCCCTAGGGGCATGCATAGTAGTACTTTGATTCGAGGGCTAATAAACTTTTGCAATAAGTATATGAGTCCTTTATGACTAATGTGAGTCCATGGATTATATGCACTCTTACCTGTCCGCAATTTGCTAGCGTATACGGTACCATGCATTGCCCTTTCTCACATCGAGACATGGCGCAAACTTCGTAGGTGCATCAAAATCACCGCCTTATATGATACGCTCTATCACACATAAGCCTTATTATATCTTCCTCAAAATAGCCACCATACCTACCTATTATGGCTTTTCCATGGCCATTCCGAGATATATTGCCACGCAACTTCCACCGCTTCTGTTTGATGACTTGAGCATTCATTGTCATATTGCTTTGCATGATCATATAGCTGACATAGTAGTTGTGGCTCAGCCACCGTTCATCATTTTTCATACATGTTACGCTAGATCATTGCATCTTGTTACATGCCAGAGGCATTCATATAGAGTCATACTTTGTCATAGGTATCGAGTTGTAATTTTTATTTCTTTTGAGTTATCAGTAAATAAAAGTGTGATGATCATCATTATTCATTTTTAGAGCAGTGCCCCGGTGAGGAAAGGATGATGGACACTATGATTCCCCCACAAGTCGGGATGAGACTCCGGACAATGAGAGAGAAAAAAAGAAAAAAAAGAAAAAGAAAAGAAAGAAAAAATAAAAAATAAAAAATAAACAAAGAAAGAAGGGGCATTGTTAGTATCCTTTACCACACTTGTGCTTCAAAGTAGCACCATGTTTTTCATATGGAGAGTCTCCTATGTTGTCACTTTCATATACTAGTGGGAATTTTTCATTATAGGATTAGATGCACACCCACTTAGTTTTCATATTGAGCTTTGATACACTTATAGCTCTTAGTGCATTCGTTGCATGACAATCCCTACTCCTCGCATTAATATCGATTGATGGGCATCTCCATAGCCCATTGGTTAGCCGCGTCGATGTGAGACTTTCTTACTTTTTGTCTTCTCTATATTTACCCCTATCATCATACTCCATTCAACCCGTAGTGCTATATCCATGGCTTGCGCTCATGTATTGCATGAGGGTTGAAAAAGCTGAAGCGCATTAAAAAGTATGAACCAATTGCTCGGCTTGTCATTGGGGTTGTGCATGATAAATACTTTGTGTTAAGAAGACACAGCATGACAAGACTATATGATTCTGTAGGGATAGCTTTATTTAGCGTTTATATTTTGAAAGACATGATTGTTTGTTGGGATGTCTGAGTATTGATGTCTTTATGTCAAATTATAGACTATTGCTTTGAATCACTTATGTCTTAATATTCATGCCATGATTAGATATATGATCAAGTTTATGCTAGGTAGCATTCCACATCAAAAATTATCTTTTTATCATTTACCTGCTCGAGGACGAGCAGGAATTAAGCTTGGGGATGCTGATACATCTCCATCGTATCTATAATTTTTGATTGTTTCATGCCAATATTATACAACTTTCACATATTTTTGGCAACTTTTTATATGATTTATTGGACTAACCTATTGATCCAGTGCCCACTGCCAGTTCCTGTTTTTTGCATTTTTTTGTATCGCAGAAAATCCATATCAAATGAAGTCCAAATGCATTAAAATTTTACGGAGAATTATTTTGGAATATATGTGATTTTCGGGAGTTGGAATCACGGCAAACGGAGGCCCACACAGCCCACAAGACACCAGGGCACCCAGAGGCCCCTGGCGCGTGGTGGTGGGTTCTGCCCTCCTCGAACGTCGGTTGGAGCTCTACTTCGGGCGCAAGGAAGCTTATATCCGGAAAAAAATCATGTTAAAATCTCAGCACAATCGGAGTTACGGATCTCCCGGAATATAAGAAACGGTTTTCGGCCAGATCTGAAAAACGCGAAATAGAAGAGAACAGAGAGGGAGATCCAATCTTTGAGGGGCTCACGCCCCTCCGCCGCCATGGAGGCCATGGACCAGAGGGGGAACTCTCCTCCCATCTAGGGGGAGGCCAAGGAAGAAGAAGGGGGGGCTCTCTCCCCCTCTCTCCCGGTGGCACCGGAGTGCCACCGGGGCTAGGATCGTGACGGCGATCTGCATCAACAATCTTGCTACCGTCAACACCAACTCTCTCCCCCTCTATGCAGCGGTGTAACACCCCTTCTCCCCGCTGTAATCTCTACTTAAACATGGTGCTCAACTCCATATGTTATTTCCCAATGATATTTGGCTATCCTATGATGTTTGAGTAGATCTGTTTTGTCCTGTGGGTTAATCGTGATCTTGGTTGGTATGATTGTATATTTTATTTATTGTCAGGGCCGGCCCTAGGGGGGCGAATGGGGCGGCCGCCCTGGGCCCCCAAAAGTCAGGGGGGCCCTCCCCAGGTATGCGTACGTACAGCTATACTTCGAGCGAAAAAAATGAAGCCAAAGACCCAAAGTCAGCGACGCCTCAGCCTAGGAAAGAAAGAGAGATGTGGGCCTTGCCCATGTTTCAGCCACGTACAGGCATAGTACGTGCACAGGAAAGTAATCGCTGGATTCACGGTTTCCTTTTCCTTCGGATTGGCCGTTCTTCTGCTGACTGCTATTCATCTAATCGCCGTCTTGAACTCTGCAGCCTCCGACGAACGAGGAATGACGGAATGAAACAACGACTGCCGCCACCCGCCGACACCGACTGAAGCAGCCAGCAGCAGGCAGCGGGTATGTCTATCCTCGCGCCCTCTGCAGCTCTGCCGTCTGCCCTCGCCTGTTGTAGTGTTCTTGTTCCTATTTTTTTTAATCATGATTCCTGAATCAACAAGTCAATAGGGAATTGTTGGCTGCGCGATCAAATCGTTGAGGATTGAACTCATATAGCCAGATTAGATTACAGAGAGAAGGTACTATATTAATTGTGCCCTACCAGATTTAATCATGATATTAGATGAAGATCATCTGCAATAATCTAATATTTTAATTAGCTTTCTGCTAATTGTTCCTTTCAATTTCAGCAAGGTCATGCTTAAAAGAAAAAAGAAGGAGGTAGATGAGGAGAAAGAGGCATTGAAAGGATCTCTTTTTAAGGCACTTCAAGATATCCAGAGGAGTTGGCAATAGTTCTCGCGGATGATCAAACTAATGCCAATCGGGAAGATGATGGCCATACCCCTATAGAAGACGATGTTGACAACATGGATGATACCAATGTGAGTGATCATGAGCCCATATTTAATTCATCTGTGGCAGAATCTGCTAGTGTTGATGAGGAACCGGTTATTATTGTGGATATTTATGATCCAAGCAATTGGGGTAGTCTTGATAACAAAGCGAGGGACATATTAGTGGAAAACAGGCCTAAAAGGGAAGAAGAAGAAGAAAACACTAAATATCCTTTGGATGAAACTTTAAGACATTTTTCGTATAGCCATTACTCAAGAAAATGAGCAATGGAGAGGTGCGTGATAGGAGATGGTTAGTTTTTTCTTTTATGAAACTTTAAGACATTTTGCATGTCCGAGTGTTAGAAGGAATTTTTGAAGGTAATATGTAATACATTATGTGATATGCACGCTGAGTTTGGATTTCCTTAATTGTTTTCTTTGATAAAATTATATCTACATATGATGATTACTGGTTAGACATTTAGACTAAGGGCTCCGAAGGGCCCCGGATTGTAGTTTCGCCCCGGGCCCCTGAAATTTCAGGACCGGCCCTGTTTATGGTGCTGTCCTACGGTGCCCTCCGTCTCGCGCAAACGTGAGGGGGCCCCGCTGTAGGGTGTTGCAATACGTTCATGATTTGCTTATGGTGGGTTGCGAGAGTGACAGAAGCTTAAACCCGAGTAGGTAGGTTGTTGTGTATGGATAAAGAGGCTTTGATACTTAATGATATGGTTGGGTTTCACGACCTTAATGATCTTTAGTAGTTGCGGATGCTTGCTAGATTTCCAATCATAAGTGCATATGATCCAAGTAGAGAAAGTATGTTAGCTCATGCCTCCCCCTCATATAAAATTGCAAGAATGATTACCGGTACTTGTTATCGATTGCCTAGGGACAAATGACTTTCTTATTGACAAAAGCTATCCACTTTTATTACCTTGCAATTTATCCATAGTTTCATTCTCGCAAAGTACTCGTAGTTTTATTCTTGCAAAATAGTTTCGTACTTCTTTCCGGTAAAGCAAACGTCAAGTGTGCATAGAGTTGTATCGGTGTTCGATAGAACTTGAGGGAATATTTCTTCTGCCTTTAGGTCCTCGTTGGGTTCGACACTCTTATTTATCGAAGAAGGCTACAAATGATCCCCTATACTTGTTGGTTATCACTAGCAAATGGTAAGGTGCTCCTCCAAGATCTGGGGGTTAGCACGAATGGCAGCTATCGCGACCTCATCCGCGCATGCGGCAGTGATTTGCTTCTCCGCTGCCAAATGGTCCTTGAGCTAATGGCTATACTGCGGGCACCATGGCTTAGGGCGGCGCTTATTTGGTGGAGGGGTGGAAGGTGTCGCACCGGCGGTCGGGTCATGTGGGATGTGGAAGGAGGAGGAGGATGGGGGTCGGGTGTGGATTACCTGCCTGGATAGACGAGGTCGAGCAGCGTGAAGGAGGTTCGCCGGTGAGGAGGCGGCGCTGCAAGCAAGGAGTGAAGGTTTCAACTTGGAAAGCAAGGCGGAAACAGGGGAAGTGTGGCTTTTGGTAAGGGGGAGGGGGCGGGGAGGTAGATATTTCCGTGCAAGCCAAAAATTTGGAATCGGTTCAGCGAAAAAACTGGCGCGCAAAGTGTCATCAGACACGGTCCCTTATTCAGAACTGTGTATGATATGTGAACATCACAAGTGATTCAGATATCTTAACCCGTGTGTGATGAGTTTGAACGTCAAAAGTTTTGGTTCGAATTTCCCTGGTTACAGTGGTCATCCACGTCATTGCATAATTTGGGTACACAAAGGAGACTACAGCATACCCACACTTCTTAATCGAGCAAGTTCGGCAATTAAACAGACCTAGCTCACCTAAACATTACTCTAACAAATTAAAGACCAGCGCTCTTAATTAAACAAAGCAAAGAGTACTACTACGGCTGGTGCTCGTCGATCTTCGCCACCGCCTCCATGTCCAGCTCAATCCCGACGGTGTCCTCGGGAAGGGGCTCCATGGTATCCATCGCACCATACTCGGCAAGCATCTCACCATCCGCGTCCGCCGTCTCTTTGGAAAAGGCCGCCACGAGATGGGCGTGGGCGGCCGTGATCTGGGCTTGGACGGGCTCTGTCGTGGCAAGGTATGCGGCGGAGGAACGGATGGCTGCTCAAACGCTCTCGACGATTGCCAACTCTTCGGCCATGGGTTGCCGACCGTTGTCAAAGAAACTTCGTTCGATTTGTGCGATGACCGCCACGAGCTGGGCGTGGGCGGCCTCTACATGGTCGTGGGCGGCCTCCATGAGGGCTAAGGCTGTCGCTGTAGAACGGACAGCTGTTGTGCTGCTCTCGCCAGTTGCTATCCCCGAGGCAGATGTTGCTGCCGCCACCTGAGAAGCAACAGCGGCCGTTTTGGCTGCCCTGGCCGCCCGGTCGCAGATTGCGGCCGCGCTCATGCACCTTGTTATCACGCACGTGGCGGCTGCGGCCGTGCTCTCGCCGGAGTGGGCCACCGAAGTTGCCCTCATGATGTGGGTCCACGTCCCCATCTTTTATTAGTGACGATTGAACAGTGAAATGATATTTGGGAAGCGAGCTAGTGTGCTTGACACGCCGGCTGTGGACTGTAACCGACACACCTTCTCGCGTAAGCCATAGGCGTACTATACACTGACGGTGCTCCAGGATATTTTGTACTTCATATCACACATTTGGTGATAATAAACTGTGTGGTATCTACTTGATTTTTCATCTTGATTTGAATTACATGATGGGGTCTCAGCGGCAATGGACGGTGTTTGAATTGCTAGAACTTTTATCTGCAGTGAACATGCAACTATATGTGTGTCGTAAAAACAATTGGAATTATTCAGGGTTCGTTTGGACATTTCATACATTAAATTGGTTTTCTAGCCATTTCAGGTGCACAATTCAAAATTAAACTACATGCACATGCTCTGGTGCACCAACATAGAACAACAGGAGTGTTGTGTTAAATTTTGGAATTTTTCGGGGTTCGTTTGGACATTTTCATACATTAATTGGGTTTTCTAGGTATTTTATGTGCATAATTCAAATTTGAACAACATGCATATGCTCCAGTGCATATAAATTGGTTGAAAAATCAAATATGTGTCCTTGGGTGCATGGTTAGGTCACATGCAAGAAATGGGAATGGATTTCAAACACCCTGCCACCGTCACTCGACCACAAATATTGAGATACCTAGTTTTAACATTCTAGTAAATCCAAAACTCGTCTGAAATTCATGAATTTGGCATGCTATCATGGAGCGGCATCAACATGCCGTGGCAAATTTTTTTCTCCCATTTGGGGCAGGTTTGGGCATAAGCTTCTCACAACAAGCCTGATGGTTTCGGTAGGAAATGTGCCACCTTTGGCGATGAAACGATATTCGTTGCCTCTTATTGCTTTCAAAAAAATTCTAGTGTCAACATAGAACAACAGGAGTGTTGTGTTAAATTTTGGAATTTTTCGGGCTTCATTTGGACATTTTTATACATTAACTGGGTTTTCTAAGCATTTTATGTGCATAGTTCAATTTCAAATACATGCACATGCTCCAGTGCATATAAATTGGTTGAAAAAACAAATCTGTGTCCTTGGGTGCATGCTTAGGTCCCATGCAAGAATTGGAAAGGAATTTCAAACACCCTGCCACCGTCACTCGGCCGCAAACATTGGGATACCTAGTTTTTAAATTCTAGTAAATCCAAAACTCATCTGAAATTCATGAAACTTGGCATGCTATCATGGAGCGGCATCAACATGTCGTGGTAAACTTTTTGTCCCATTTGGGGCAGGTTTGGGCATAAGCTTCTCACAAGCCAGAGCTTCTCACAACAAGCCTGATGGTTTCGATAGGGAACGTACCAACTTTGGGGACGAAACGATATCCGTTGCCTCTTATTGCTTTCAAAAAATTTCTAGTGTCAACATAGAACAACAGGAGTGTTGTGTTAAATTTTGGGATTTTCCGGGGTTCGTTTGGACATTTTTATTCATTAACTGGGTTCTCTAGGCATTTAATGTGCATAATTCAAATTTAAGCTACAAGCACATGCTCTGGTGCATATAAATTGGTTGAAAAATCAAATCTCTATCCTTGGGTGCATGGTTAGGTCCCCTGCAAGAAATGGGAATGAATTTCAAACACCAGGGCACTGTTGATTGCCGACAAAACATTGAGATACTTTCTTTTTAAATTCTAGTAAATCCAAAACTCGTCTGAAATTCATGAAACTTGGCATGCTATCATGGAGCAGCATCAACATGTCGTGGTAAAAATTTTGTCACATTTGGAGTAGGTTTGGGCATAAGCTTCTCACAAACAAGAGCTTCTCACAACAAGCCTGATGGTTTCGATAGGGAACGTACCTCCTTTGGGGATGAAACGATATCCCTTGTCTCTTATTGCTTTAAAAAAATTCTAGTGTCAACATAGAACAACATGAGTGTTGTGTTAACTTTTGGAATCTTTCGGGGTTCGTTTGGACATTTTTATACATTAACTGGCTTTTCTAGGCATTTTGTGTGCATATTTCAAATTTGAAAATATGCACATGCTCCAGTGCATATAAATTGGTTGAAAATCAAATCTGTGTCCTTGGGTGCATACTTAGGTCCCATGCAAGAAATGGGAATGAATTTCAAACACCCTGCCACCGTGACTCGGCCGCAAACATTGAGATACCTTGTTTTTAAATTCTAGTAAATCCAACACTCATCTAAAACTCATGAAACTTGGCATGCTATCATGGAGCAGCATCAACATATCGTGGTAAATTTTTTGTCCCATTTGGGGCAGGTTTGGGCATAAGCTTCTCACAAACCAGAGCTTCTCACAACAAGCCTGATGGTTTCGGTAGGGAGCGTGCCACTTTTGGGGAAGAAACGATATCTGTTGCCTCTTATTGCTTTCAAAAAAATTCTAGTGTGAACATAGAACAACAGGAGTGTTGTGTTAAATTTTGGAATTTTTGGGGTTCTTTTGGACATTTTTATACATTAACTGGGTTTTCTAGGCATTTTATGTGCATAATTAAAATTTGAACAACATGCACATGCTCCAGTGCATATAAATTGGTTAAAAATCAAATATGTGTCCTTGGGTGCATGCTTAGGTCCCATGCAAGAAATGGGAATGAATTTCAAATACCAGGGCACTGTTCATTGCCGGCAAAACGTTGAGATACTTTGTTTTTAAATTCTAGTAAATCCAAAACTCGTCTGAAATTCATGAAACTTGGCATGCTATCATGGAATGGCACCCGACATGCTGTGGTATTTTCATGTCCATTTTGAGAGAAGGCGCACTCGAATAACAGCCAACAAAGGCATTTTGATAAAATAGCTGCCACCTTAATATCTCAAACATTTGTATAATTCAAATCGTGTGCGTTCTGTTAACCATTCACGTGACGCCACATGTCTTGGTTTTATTGGCTATATGAGGTGTCGTGCGGACAGCTGCTTGACTGAACGGGAGGCGTGCGAGCGCAGTCTGGTGCGCGGGCTGACCGAGAGGCGTGCAAGCTGTCCTCCAATGCGCAGGCTCAAAGGGAATCGTGTGAGTTGTACGCTGCGCAGGCTCACTGGGAAGCAAGCCCTTTAACTTCCATGGCCGCCCGCCTTCCTCTCCGTTAATTGAGCCCGAGCCGCTATTTAATACGGGCGGCCTTATTGTTCGCCTCCCATTCCCCTCCCTCCCGCAGACCTCCACCAACGCCATGGCGCGGAATGATCATCTGCAACTAGTCTTCTAGTTTGGTGAAGCCGACTTCGAGCCGGAGGATATAGAAAATAAGGAGGAACGGGGCCTCATGCACATGGCCCTGAACAAGATGGTCGCAGCAGTTGCTGCCCCCGCAACTGTCCCAGCTCCCATCCCCGCGCCCGCACCAGCGACCGTCCCCGTAGCATTGATGGGCTGGTCGCCGAGCACTATCACAGAGCTGGAAGCCATGGGCGTCAGCGAGGTCTCCGTGGACCCGCGCGAGCTTGTGTACATGCCAGCGCTAGCGCCCGTGCCCGTGCGCGCCCCTCCACCCATCGCGGCGCGGGTCCCCGTGATTTTGGATGCACCCGCCGCGCCCGTGCCCGTGCCCATGCGCGCCCCTCCACTCACCGCGGCGCCGGTCCCCGTGCGTTTGGTTGCACCCACCGCTGGTACGTCCATTCTGCATCATGTTTTCTTACTGTTATTTATAATGTTTTTATCCATAATAATGCTTTTTGGAGTAATTCTAATGCCTTTTCTCTCATAATTTGCAAGGAACACACCAAGAGGGAGAATTCTGGCAGCTGGAAATCTGGACCTGGAAAAGCTACGTCAGGTGACCTACTCTGCACAACTCCAAATGAGCTGAAACTTCATGGAGATTTTTTATGGATTATTTAAGAAATATTGGAGCCAACAAATACCAGAGGGGGGGCCACCAGGTGGGCACAACCCACCTGGGCGCGCCAGGCCCACCAAGGTGCGCCCTGGTGGGTTGTGACCTCCTCGGCCCACCTCCGGTGCCCATCTTTTGGTATATAAGTCATTTTTCACCTAAAAATAAGCGAAGGCTTCCGGGAGGGAGCGTCGCCGTCTCGAGGCGAAACTTGGGCAGGAGAGCTTTTGCCCTCCGGCGGAGCGATTCTGCCGGGGGAACTTCCCTCCCGGAGGGGGAATTCACCGTCATCATCATCACCAACAACTCTACCATCTTGGGGAGGGAAATCTCCATCAACATCTTCACCAACACCATCTCATCTCAAACCCTAGTTCATCTCTTGTAATCAATCTTGTTACCGGAACTATAGATTGGGGCTAGGGGTGACTAGTAGTGTTGATTACATCTTGTAGTTGATTACTATATGGTTTATTTGGTGGAAGATTATATGTTCAGATCCATGATGCTATTTAATACTCCTCTGATCATGAGCACGTTTATCATTTGTGAGTAGTTACTTTTGTTCCTGAGGTCACGAGATAAATCATGTTGCAAGTAATCATGTGAACTTGATATGTGTTCGATATTTCGATAGTATGTATGTTGTTATTCCCTTAGTGGTGTCATGTGAACGTCGACTACATGACACTTCACCATATTTGGGCCTAAGGGAATGCATTGTGGAGTAGCAAATAGATGATGGGTTGCGAGAGTGATAGAAACTTAATCCCCAGTTTATGCGCTATTCCGTAAGGGGCCGATTGGACCCAAGAGATTAATGCTATGGTTATAATTTATTCTTAATACTTTTCTCGTAGTTGCGGATGCTTGCGGGAGGGTTAATCATAAGTAGGAGGTTTTTTCAAGTAAGAACAACACCTAAGCACCGGTCCACCCACATATCAAATTATCAAAGTAGCGAACACAAATCGAACCAACATGATGAAAGTGACTAGATGAAATTCCCGTGTACACTCAAGAACGCTTTGCATATCATAAGAGACCGTTTTGGCCTGTCCTTTGCCTCAAAAGTATTGGGCTACCTTGTTGCATACTTCTTGCAATTATCGTTACTTTCTCGTTACAAGTTATCTTGCTATCAAACTACTCGCTACTTACAATTTCAGCACTTGCAGACATTACCTTACTGAAAACTACTTTTCATTTCCTTCTGCTCCCTGTTGGGTTCGACACTCCTACTTACCAAAAAGAGCTACAGTTGATCCCCTATACTTGTCGGTCATCAAGGCTATTTGCTGGGGCCGTTGCCGGGGAGTGAAGGGCCTTTGGTAAGTGGATTTTGGTAAGGAAACGTTTATATAGTGTGCTGAAATTTATTGTCACTTGTTACTATGGAAAACAATCCTTTGATGGGTTTGTTCAGGGTATCTTCACCTCGTCCGGAACCACAATTAACTACCCCTCAACCTACTGCACACTGAAAATATTGAATATGAAATTCCTTCGGGTATGATAGAACAACTGCTAGCTAATCCTTATGCAGGAGATGGAACTGAACATCCTGATATCCACTTGATATATGTGGAACAAATTTGTGGATTGTTTAAGCTTGCAGGTTTACCCAGGGATCAAGTTATGAAAAAGGTTTTCCCTTTATCTTTGAAGGGAAAAGCATTGGCATGGTATAGGCTATGTGATGATATTGGATCATGGAATTGGAATCGTTTGAAGCTGGAGTTCCACCAGAAATTTTATCCTATGCATATAGTTCATCATGATTGGAATTATATATATAATTTTTGGCCTCGTGAAGGAGAAAGTATTGCTCAGCTTGGGGGAGGCTTAAGTCAATGTTATATTCATGCCCCAATCATGAGCTCTCAAGAGAAATTATTATCCAGAATTTTTATGCTCGGCTTTCTCTTAATGATCAAACCATGCTTGATACTTCTTGTGCTGGTTCTTTTATGAAGAAGACTATTGAATTCCGGTGGGATATTTTGGAAAGAATTACACGCAACTCTGAATATTGGGAACTCGACAAAGGTAAAGAGTCAGGTATTAAACTTAAGTATGATTGTGTTAAATCTTTTTTGGATACCGATGCTTTTCAAAAGTTTAGCACTAAATATGGACTTGACTCTGAGATAGTAGCCTCCTTTTGTAAATCATTTGCTACTCATGTTGAACTCCCTAAAGAGAAGTGGTTTAAATATCAACCACCTATTAAACAAGAAATTAAAAACCAGTACCAGTTAAATAAGAAACTATACTTTATAATGTTGATCCAGTTGTTCCTTCTGCTTATATTGAGAAACCACCTTTCCCTGTTAGGATAAAGGAACATGCTAAAGTTTCAACTGTGGTTAACAAAAGCTATGTTAGAACACCTAAACCTGATGAACAAATTAAAGTGGAACCTAGTATTGCTATGGTTAAAGATCTCTTGGAAGAAGATATGGATGGGCATGTTATTTACTTCTGTGAAGAAGCTGCTAGAATTGCTAAACCTAATGAAAAAGATAAACATAGACCTGTTGTTGGCATGCCTGTTATTTCAGTTAAAATAGGAGATCACTGTTATCATGGTTTATGTGACATGGGTACTAGTGTTATTCCTTACACTTTATATCAAGAGATTATGAAAGACATAGCACCTGCAGAGTTAGAAGAAATAGATGTTACTATTAAACTTGCTAATAGAGACACTATATCACCATTTGGGATTATTAGAGATGTTGAAGTCTTGTGTGGGAAGATAAAATACCCTACTGATTTTCTTGTACTTGGTTCCCCACAAGATGACTTCTGTCCCATTATCTTTGGTAGACCTTTCTTGAACACAGTTAATGCTAAGATAGATTGTAAGAAACAAACTGTGGGTGTTAGCTTTGGTGATAAGTCTCATGAGTTTAATTTTTCCAAGTTTAGTAGAAATCATCATGAAAAAGAATTTCCTGGTAAGGATGAATTTATTGGTCTTGCTTCTATTGTTGTGCCACCTACTGATCCTTTAGAACAATATTTGCTAGACCATGAAAATGATTTACATATGCATGAAAGAAATGAAATAGATAAGATTTTCTTTGAACAACGTCCTCCACTTAAACACAATTTGCCTCTTGAAACTCTTGGAGGTCCTCCTCCACCTAAAGGTGATCCTGTGTTTGAATTAAAACAATTGCCATACACTTTGAAATATGCTTATCTTGATGAAAAGAAGATATATCCTGTTATTATCAGTGCTAACCTTTCAGAACATGAAGAAGCAAGATTATTGGAAGTTCTAAGGAAGCACCGAGCTGCTATTGGATATACTCTTGATGATTTACAAGGCATTAGTCCCACTCTATGTCAGCACAAAATCAATATGGAACCTGATGCTAAACCAGTTGGTGATCACCAAAGTCGGTTAAATCCGAAGATGAAAGAAGTGGTAAGAACGGAAATATTAAAACTTCTGGAAGCAGGTATAATCTATCCTATAGCTGATAGTAGAAGGGTAAGTCATGTTCATTGTGTACCTAAGAAAGGAGGTATTACCGTTGTTCCTAATGATAAGAATGAACTTATTCCACAGAGAATTATTACAGGTGTAACACCCCGGATGTAACTTTCCATATTTGTAACTCCAACTCTTGCCATTTTCGGCTATGTGTTATGATATTCCCTTCGTGGTCGGGTTTTGTCTTTCGTTTTGTAATTTGTTCATGTCATGCATCTCATATCATGTCATCATGTGCATCTCATTTGCATATGTGTTCGTCTCATGCATCCGAGCATTTTCCCCGTTGTCCGTTTTGCAATCCAACACTCCCACATGCACCAGCGCACCCCTCTTGTTTCTTTTCATGAGCGGGTGTTAAACATTCTCGGAATGGACCGAGGTTTGTCAAGTGGCCTTGGTATACCACCGGTAGACCACCTGTCAAGTTTCGTTCCATTTGGAGGTCGTTTGATGTTCCTACGGTTAACCGGGTAACCGCAAAGGCCTTTTGTGTGTTGCAGCAAAAAAACCTCCAAACAGCCCAATAACCCATCTAAGTCCCCTCCATGCTCTCGGTCGTTCGATCACGATCGTGTGGGCGAAAACCGCACTCCATTTGGAGTCTCCTAGCTCCCTTTACCTATAAATATGTGTCTCTCCCGGAATTCTCGCGCAGATCAAACCCTAGCCCCGCTCCCTCCGCGCGCCGGACACGTCCGCCCGGCGCCAGACGAATCCCGCCGCCGCGCCCGACCAATCGGGGCACGACACGTGGCAGCGCCGCCGCCCACCACTGCCGGCCCGCAAAGCCCGCGCGAGGCCCCCGCGGGACGCCCCGCCGCCCGAGCTCCTCCTCCACGCCCCGCGCCAAGCCCGCCGCCTCCGCCGCCGGCGAGCTCACCGCGCGCGCCGTCCGCCGCCGTCGCGCCTCGACGTCCGTGCCCGCGTCCGTCCTCGCCCGCCGGCGCCTCCTCTCCCCTCTCCGGCAAGTACCCCAGCGACCTCTCCAAGCTCCGGCCTCCTCTTCCCCAACTGTGGTGAGCAGCCCGGTCGTCCTCGGCTTCCGTGCCAGATCCAGATCCAGCGAGGTTGACCCCGAAAATCCCCCAAGTCCCGAATATTTTCACATTATATGCTCATGTTCATCGCATCATATCTCATTGAATACTGCTCCGTTTTGCGTGCATGATGTATCGAAATGTTCATCACGAGATGCTCTTCATTTTGTTCCATTGTGCCATGCTCGTTTGAGTTCATCTTGATGCCCAAATCTCTGGTGCAAGAATGTTGTATGATGTTTTCTGCTGTTACTTATCAGAACTTGGTGATTTGTTATTTTTGTTGCAATTGATGTGTGCATCTTATGAGCATGAGCTCTACAGGTGTTTTGATCTATGACATGCCATCTTTATAGAAGTGTATGCCATGTATTTTTGTGATCTATGTGGTGACTAGCACAAGCATGCAAACTAGGCTTCGTGATGTTTCTGTTTTCAGGGACAGGATTTTACCGTCTTTTACCTGCTGTTATTTTGTTGCCATGTATCCATGTGGCTACAGAGAGATCCATGCTTCTTTTGGGCATGTTCATTAAGGATGTTTTATAGATATAGTTGTGCTCTATCCATCCATGCCCCTGTTTGCAATTATGGAGTTGCGGAGCATGTCTTAATCTTGCTCTACTTTTGCTATAAAATATTCCTGGCAGATTGTTAACGTGATATTCAATTTTGCCAAGGTTGTTATAGTTGATCCATATATGCTATGAACTTGCTCTTGCCTTGGTTAGCGTCATAAACATGCCATCTTGCTGTAGGTATACTTTTTTTGTCATGAATTGCTTTGTGATAAGTGAATCAAGCTCACAAAGATGCCCTCATAATTTCTGTTAATGACATGCTCTGTTTTCTACTAAGTCTGAAACCTGTTAACGAAACTTGCTAAGTTTACATGGGTGCCATCATATCTTCTGGGCCTTTTTGGCTCATGGTCAGTAAGGGACTTTTGTTCTATGCATTTTGTAGATTTATACCATGCCTTGTTTTGCTATGTTAAGTTCCTGTAGCATGTGTTTTGCTTGCTCTGAACATTGCTACCTGATGCTGTTTCAGCCATGTTCAGTATTTTCACCAAGTCTGTGAACCTGATATCGTTTGCACTTTTGCCATGCTTGTTTGAACCTGTAATTGTGTGACCTAGCCGTATCTCAGTGTTCATCTTTTATCAAGCATCTCCTGTAGATCGCTTTCATATGCTTTGTTGCTATGTTGGGGTGCTATAGCATAGTTACTTGATGTATTCTAAGTGCTATCATGCTGTTAATCGCAGAATCGTGTCATTCTTGTTTTGTTTGCCATTTGCAAACCGTGCATCCGTTTCCGGTGATCTTTATATCGATTTCGACCGAAATCATCTCATATTTCCAGTGGCATACTTGGTTTGCCAAGTTACTGCCTTGTTCATCCTTTTTCTTTCGGAGCACGCATATGCATCGCATATCACATCTCGCATATCATGCATGTATTGCATCATGTTGCTTGTGCATTTCCCGTGATTGATTGTGGTTCCATTGCTTGTGTTCTTGCTGTGGGTAGAGCCGGGAGACGAGTTCGTGAATGAGGAACCTGTTGAGTACGCTTACGAGGATCAAGCTTTCGACAACTCTGAGAACCTTGCAGGCAAGATGACCATACCCTCGAAATCACTTCTATCTTTGCTTTGCTAGTTGTTCGTTCTATTGCTATGCTGCGCTACCTACCACTTGTTATATCATGTCTCCCATGTTGCCATGTCAAGCCTCTAACCATCCTTTCCTAGCAAACCGTTGTTTGCCTAAGTTACCGCTTTTGCTCAGCCCTTCTTATAGCGTTGCTAGTTGCAGGTGAAGTTGAAGTTGGTTCCATGTTGGAACATGGATATTTTGGAATATCACAATATCTCTTATTTAATTAATGCATCTATATATTTGTTAAAGGGTGGAAGGCTCGGCCTTATGCCTGGTGTTTTGTTCCACTCTTGCCGCCCTAGTTTCCGTCATACCGGTATTATGTTCCTTGAGTTTGCGTTCCTTACGCGGTTGGGTGATCTATGGGACCCCCTTGACAGTTCGCCTTGAATAAAACTCCTCCAGCAAGGCCCAACCTTGGTTTTACCATTTGCCACCTAAGCCTTTTTCCCTTGGGTTTTCGCGAGCCCGAGGGTCATCTTTATTTAAACCCCCGGACCAGTGCTCCTTCGAGTGCTGACCCAAACCGAGCGACGTCCGGCGCCCCCTGGGCAACCAGGGTCTATGCCAACCCGACGTCTGGCTCATCCGGTGTGCCCTGAGAACGAGATATGTGCAGCTCCTATCGGGATTTGTCGGCACATTCGGGCGGCTTTGCTGGTCTTGTTTTACCATTGTCGAAATGTCTTGTAAACCGGGATTCCGAGACTGATCGGGTCTTCCCGGGAGAAGGTTTATCCTTCGTTGACCGTGAGAGCTTATAATGGGCTAAGTTGGGACACCCCTACAGGGTATTATCTTTCAAAAGCTGTGCCCGCGGTTATGAGGCAGATGGGAATTTGTTAATGTCCGGTTGTAGAGAACTTGACACTTGACTTAATTAAAATACATCAATCGCGTGTGTAGCTGTGATGGTCTCTTTTCGGCGGAGTCCGGGAAGTGAACACGGTTTGAGTTATGCATGAACGTAAGTAGTTTCAGGATCACTTCTTGATCATTTCTAGCTTCACGACCGTTGCGTTGCTTCTCTTCTCGCTCTCATTTGCGTATGTTAGCCACCATATATGCTTAGTGCCTGCTGCAGCTCCACCTCATTACTCCATCCTTTCCTATAAGCTTAAATAGTCTTGATCTCGCGGGTGTGAGATTGCTGAGTCCTCGTGACTCACAGATTCTACCAAAACAGTTGCAGGTGCCGACGATACCAGTGCAGATGACGCAACCGAGCTCAAGTGGGAGTTCGACGAGGAACGTGGTCTTTACTATGTTTCGTTTCCGGATGATCAGTAGAGGAGCCAAGTTGGGACGATCGGGGATCTAGCATTTGGGGTTATCTTATTTTCATTTGGATTTGACCATAGTCGGTCTATGTGTGGATTTTGGATGATGTATGAATTAATTTATGTATTGTGTGAAGTGGCGATTGTAAGCCAACTCTCGTTATCCCATTCTTGTTCATTACATGGGGTTGTGTGAAGATGACCCTTCTTGCGACAATACCTACAATGCGGTTATGCCTCTAAGTCGTGCCTCGACACGTGGAAGATATAGCCGCATCGTGGGCGTTACAACAGGCTATAGAATGGTAATTGATTTTAGAAAATTAAATAAAGCAACTAGAAAGGATCATTACCATTTGCCTTTTATTGATAAAATGCTTGAAAGATTATCTAAGCACACACACTTTTGCTTCCTTGATGGATATTCTGGCTTTTCAAAAATACCTATATCACAACCTGATCAAGAAAAGACCACTTTTACTTGTCCTTTTGGAACCTATGCTTATAGACGTATGCCTTTTGGTTTATGTAATGCACCTGCTACCTTTCAAAGATGCATGATGGCTATATTCTCTGATTTTTGTGAAAAGATTGTTGAGGTTTTCATGGATGACTTTTCTGTTTATGGGAAATCTTTTGATGATTGTTTAAGCAATCTTGAGCGAGTTTTGCAGAGATGTGAATAAACAAATCTTGTCTTGAATTGGGAGAAGTGCCACTTTATGGTTAATGAAGGCATTGTCTTGGGTCATGAAATTTCTGAAAGAGGTATTGAAGTGGACCAAGCCAAGGTTGATGCAATTGAGTAGATGCCTTGTCCTAAGGACATCAAAGGTATTCGTAGTTTCCTAGGTCATGCTGGTTTCTATAGGAGATTTATCAAAGACTTTTCTAAAATTTCTAGGCCTCTTACTAGTCTCTTGCAAAAGGATATTCCTTTTGTTTTATGATGATTGTCTTGAAGCCTTTGAAACACTCAAGAACGCCTTAATATCTGCACCTATTGTTCAACCACCCGATTGGAACTTGCCTTTTGAAATTATGTGTGATGCTAGTGATTATGGTGTTGGTGCTGTTCTAGGACAAAGAGTTGATAAGAAATTGAATGTTATTCACTATGCTAGTAAAACTCTAGACAGTGCTCAAAGAAATTATGCTACTACTGAAAAAGAATTCTTAGCAGTTGTGTTTGCTTGTGATAAATTTAGACCTTATATTGTTGATTACAAAGTAACTGTTCACACAGACCATGTTGCTATAAAATATCTAATGGAAAAGAAAGATGCTAAACCTAGACTTATTCGTTGGGTTCTCTTGTTACAAGAATTTGATTTACATATCATTGATAAAAAGGAGCTGAGAACCTCGTAGCTCATAACTTGTCTAGGCTTGAAAATGTGCTTGATGACCCACTACCTATTGATGATAGTTTTCCTGATGAGCAGTTAGCTGCAATAAATGTTGCTAATAGCACTCCTTGGTATGCTCACTATGCTAATTACATTGTTGCTAAATATTTGCCGCCTAGCTTTACATACCAACAAAAAAAATTCTTCTATGATTCAAGACATTACTTTTGGGATGACCCACATCTTTATAAAGAAGGAGTAGATGGTATTATTAGACGTTGTGTACCTGAGCATGAACAGGGACAAATCCTACAGAAATGTCACTCCGAGGCTTATGGAGGGCATCATGCTGGAGATAGAACTGCTCATAAGGTATTACAATCTGGATTTTATTGGCCTACTCTCTTCAAGGACGCCCGTAATTATGTCTCATCTTGTGATGAATGTCAAAGAATAGGTAATATCGGTAAGCGCCAAGAAATGCCTATGAATTATTCACTTGCTGATGAACCATTTGATGTTTGGGGATTTGATTACATGGGACCTTTTCCTTCCTCTAATGGGTATACACAAATTTTGGTTGTTGTTGATTACGTTACTAAATGGGTAGAAGCTATTCCAACCAGTAGTGCTGATCACAACACCTCTATGAAAATGCTTAAGGAAGTTATTTTCCCAAGGTTTGGAGTCCCTAGATATTTAATGACTGATGGTGGTTCACACTTTATTCATGGTGCTTTCCGTAAAATCCTTGCCAAGTATGATGTTAACCGTAGAATTGCATCACCCTATGATCCTCAGTCTATTGGTCAAGTTGAACTTAGCAATAGAGAAATAAAATTAATTTTGCAAAAGACTGTCAATAGGTCCAGGAAGAATTGGTCTAAGAAATTAGATGATGCACTTTGGGCTTATAGAACAGCATATAAAAATCCTATGGGTATGTCTCCTTATAAAATGGTTTATGGAAAAGCTTGGCATTTGCCTCTTGAGTTAGAACAAAAAGCATATTGGGCAGTGAAAGAGCTCAACTATGATTTCAAACTTGCTGGTGAAAAGAGGTTATTTGATATTAGCTCACTAGATGAATGGAGAACCCAAGCATATGAAAATGAAAAATTGTTCAAAGAAAATGTCAAAAGATTGCATGATAAAAGAATCCAACAGCGTGAGTTTAAAGTCGGAGAATATGTTATTCTATACAACTCTTGTTTTAGATTTTTTGCAGGGAAGCTCCTCTCAAAATGGGAAGGCCCATATGTCATCGAGGAGGTTTACCGATCTGGTGCCATCAAAATAAATAATTCCGAAGATACTAACCCGAAGGTTGTCAATGGACAACGAATAAAGAATTATATCTTAGGTACGCCTATTAATGTTGAAATTAATATTATCCAAACTTCGATACCGGAAGAACACATAAAAGAGTCCTTCTAGAACACTCCAGAATCATGAAAATAAGGAGATACGTGATACGGTAAGTAAACGGACTTCGAAAAATCTGCAAAAATATTTTTTATTAGTTTGGAATATTTTAGAATTTTGGAAATAAAGAAACTACCACGAAGCGTCCCCTGGTGGGCACAAGACACCAGGGCGCACCAGCCTGGCGCGCCCAGGTGGGTTGTGCCCACCTGGGACACCTTCTGTACTCTGTTTTTCTTCCATGTACTTGTTCCCCAAGATAAATATATATATATATATATATATATATACTTCCCGAACCTGTTAACCACCGTATCGCGAAGAAATCCTTTGTTCTCTTTTCTTGTTGTTTTCTGTGCAGTTTGAAAAATATGTCGTCCCAAGACTCCGACGGAGAGAGCTATGTCTCTCACCTCATTGCTGACCCAAAGACCTATGGGGATCTATCTCCTTGTGGTCGAACTACAGATGATGAGGAGGATGCTCATTTGATGAGGATCGATGGTTCAAGTTCGGAGAAGGAGGATATCCCTCTACCTCAACCTGGGGATATGCACGTGGAGTTCAAGAATTCCAGTCTCCCTAAAAGAGCTAACCGATCTATTCCTCTTCGTTTTAGGCAGAAAAGCAAAGGGGATTTATGTGACAAGATCTTGAAGCTGGAGTTGGAGGTCCATGATTTAAAGGAGGAGATTGCTCTCCTCAACTACAATATGAAAAAGTTGAAGGCACAATCATCACCACCATCATCTTCTTCACCACCAAAGGAGAACTAAGTACCGGGTATGGGCACTCCCCTTGGCTTCTGCCAAGCTTGGGGGAGGTGCCCCGGTATCGTATCATCCCACTATCTTTTTGCTTTTACTTATCTTAGTTCGATCTTTTTGCTTTAGATAAAATAAAGTTTAGTTCGATCCTTTCTTCTTTGAGAGTTTGCTTAATGATCTATCATTGTAACCGTGTGCAAGTTATATAATAAAGTATAGTTTGAGTTTTTGCTTTCTTTACTTTCATGTTGCAAATAAAGATAAGTAATAAGAAAGAAAAAGAGAAAGGAAATAAATAAATAAGATTATATACTAATCCTATGGTAGGTCGTAGCACCACATGAGGAAAAGTATAAGTAAGAAAATTTTATTAGAGATTGACAAACATAGCATTAGTCAATGATGCAACTCATGAAAGAATTAATAAGGGAAGAGAAGATTCACATATAAATATACTATCCTAGAAATCTTTTGTGATTGTGAACCCTCATCAAAATATTATATGCCAAAATTGTTGACGTTGGACAAGGAAGACAACTTGATGATTTATGTTTGTTTATATTCACATAGAAGTCATATTGCCATAGATCCTTCAACATGTGCTGCTTGCCCCTATCTTTGCTAGCCAAAAATTCCGCACTAAGTAGAGATACTACTTGTGCATCCAAAAACCCTTGAACCCAAATCTTTTTCAACTGTCCACCATACCTACCTATGGATTGAGCAAGATCCCTCAAGTAAGTTGTCATCGGTGCAAAAAGGCAATAAAAATTGCTTCTAAATATGTAAGATCATTTAGTGTAAGAGAAAATTGAGCGTTGTACGAACTTGGATGACAAAGAATAAAAGCGATAGACTGCATAATAAAGGTTATCATCTTAAGGGGCAATACAACGTGACCTTCTCTTGCACTAAGGGATTGAGCATGCAAAAAAATAAGCGCATGGCAACCTCTGCTTCCCTCTGCGAAGGGCCTATCTTTTACTTTTATGCAAAGAGTCAAAGTTTTCCTTCTATCCCTTTTTATTTACTCTTTTGGCAAGCATCATGTGGTGAGCAAACATCTAGGCACATATGTCCAGCTGTATATAGATAGCATGAGTTATTATTGTTGACATCGCCCTTGAGGTGAGTATGTTGGGAGGCGAAACTATAAGCCCTTATCTTTCTATGTGTCCGGCTGAAACGTTTTGCTCATGGGTACGAGGTGAGTGTTAGCAATCATAGAAGACTATATGATGGTTGAGTATGTGGACTTGCTTAAAATGCTCCGACACGTGACTCTTCCTGAAAAGATGATGAACTGTAGTTGCAAACTTGACAAAGAACATAGTTTGTTGGTTTCTAATAGAGTTTTTGCTTTATACTTCGATTGTGTGATGAACTATTACTTATTCATAGGAAGTATATGATGCAAGTTCTATGATAAAAGTCCTATGTTTAATTTTGTTGCTGTTATAATAATCAACATGATGCTTCTATGTCCGTATTTTGTTTTTATTGACACCTCTCTCTCAAAAGCATGTGGGCATGTTTTTCGATTTCGGTTTTCGCTTGAGGAGAAGCGAGGTCTAAGCTTGGGGGAGTTGATACGTCCATTTTGCATCATGTTTTCTTACTATTATTTATAATGTTTTTATCCATAATAATGCTTTTTGGAGTAATTCTAATGCCTTTTCTCTCATAATTTGCAAAGAACACACCAAGAGGGAGAATTCCGGCAGCTGGAAATCTGGACCTGGAAAAGCTACGTCAGGCCACCTATTCTGCACAACTCCAAATGAGCTGAAACTTCACGGAGATTTTTTATGGATTATTTAAGAAATATTGTAGCCAATAAACACCAGAGGGGGCCACCCACGTGGGCAGAACCCACCTGGGCGCGCCAGGCCCCCCAGGCGCGCCCTGGTGGGTTGTGGCCTCCTCGGCCCACCTCCGGTGCCTATATTTTGGTATATACTGGTACAAATGCCCGTGCGTTGCACCGGGCGAAAAAAAGGGGCACAACCTGCTTTCATTTGCCATTGTGCACCATTTCTTATATTTAATTTTAATAAACATCCATGATAAGGTTAAACATGGAATTTTTCTTATTTTTAATAAAATTTAACGTTTGCATAAAAATGGAACACTTTATATAAGAATAGTTAACGTTTTTATGAAATTGGAATATTTCTCTAAAAAACATTTTTCTATCATATTTTTTCTGAAAAGAATGTTTTGTTGTACATTTTTAAGTGGAAATATTTTTTCTTAGAAATGGAACATTTTTTGGGAATTTTTAAGCTTTTTAAAAAAGTGCAAACATATTTTGTTGAAAAATAGCATGAACATTTTTAAACTATATTTATTGTGTTAAGTTTTTTTACAGATAGTCTTTTCAGGGCATATTTTGGGAATTTTTACAGATAGTTGGCTGTTTGGTTGGCAAGAGTTTTTTCTCCTTTTTCAAACTAAGGAAAATGGCCCGTGCGTTGCAATGGGATAAGAATTTATTGCACTCTGACAGTCGTAATTCAAACACTATGGTTTCTTAGAAAAACAAATAAATATGGTCGAATTCCCTGACATGAAGAACAATTGTTCTTTCTGCAAGAAGTCTAATGATTGCATGCTTATTTTGTGTAGTGTGTGTGTGTGGGGGGGGGGGGGGGGGGTGGGGTGATGTATGCATTGTTCGACTTGCGGGCCGTCGTTCGCTAATGATTAAACACCGGAGCGAGGGATAACTGGCTATAGTCCAATTTAGTGTACGTACTGTTGCTGAAGTTATTAAGATGAGTGTCGTAACTTTTTTTAAATCTCAATTGGTTAAAGCAACCCATTTTGAAAGTTAGCCATGAAACTAACTATGCAATTCCTTCATCTATCTATTTGACAGCCTGTTTGGTTCAGTGGAATTGGAGAGAGGGAATGGGAGTTTGAGGCATAGAGAGTTTTATTCCTTTGTTTGTTTAGGTGGAATGGGAATTCAACAGGAAAGTGGAAGGGGAATTCACGTGTAGAAGTGCCACATATCCTGAAGGAGGGCTGGTAATTGAGATGGGGAAAGGGAATTAGAGTTAAACTCCCATTCCCCTCCCGTTAGTTTGCCACCGTGCTATGCGTTGCAACAGAAGAAACACCAGACTTTGTGTCCTCCTCATGTGTTGATGGCAGAGTGTCAACTGGTCGAGCAAGGCGAGCTTTTGCCCGGTGGCACAAGCTTCACCGAACACCTTCAAGCGTTGCACGCTGATAATTATGCCCAATTTCCCTCACAACAATTTGCTTCAGCAACCAACAAAGAATAATCTTGGCCAACAGAACACAACAATTCCACAAAAAATAGCTAGCAATATCTCTCCATCTGTCTCACTGTATCTTCTCTCTGTACAATAATGACAACAATACACAAAGCATAGCAACATCCGTACAAAGCAAGGCAAACAAAATTGCCCCAAATCTAAATTCCAATCTATGAATTGCCCTTGGACAAAGTTTCCCCAAGTGCGCCAAAGATGGATTTTGTACAGATAAGTGTGTGTGTCTCTCTCTGTATAGCTCATCTCCAACAGCAATAATCTGAAAACAAATGCGCCAAAGATGGATTTTTATCTGGAACTTTAGCACTCCAACGCTTCAGCCAACCAAAAAGGATACGCTAGCCACCTATTTGTCCCTATTAATAACGAAATCTTCTTGCCTTCTCAGCTTCAACGTGGAAGGCCTTGTACACTTGTAGCAGCTTGTTAGTGAAGCACCTACCTCGGGTGCGGGCGCGGAAGGCCTTGGCGCAACATCTGGGACCTTTCCCGGCGCTCGTCCTCGCCAAAGCCTACCAGCAGCGGGCGAGGGCTCCATGGCGTCTTCTCCTCCAAGTGCCTCGGTTCTGCCAAGCTCCACCAGGAGATCCTCCGCCTGGTCTATGATGCACCGTCAAGCACCCATGATGATGAGGGCACCTCGGCCCCTCCGGCTTCGTCACTCCCCTCCTAATGCATCTGGAATTTGCATACAGTAGGTAGTATCAACTTGCCTCGGATGACACAACCCATAATGAAGTTATTCATCTAGAAAAGAAGCAAGATGAATGACTCTATCTACAGTTGTTATTCTCATAACAGAATAAGTAGTGAGCTACATGAAGAATTGATGCATGTATATAAACAACGACATAATTTTGGCCCAACAATAAATTCCTAACTGTTATAGTGTCCGTAAGTTGTCTCTCAACTTTCTCAATCAGCAAACACCTTTTCTTAACCTGTCAATGGTGTAATATTACAACCATAAACAGCTATCATGGTATGAAACATCAGCATGATAGGGATCAGACAAACAAGCAACAACACAACATAGGCTAAGCCAAATAACCTGTCAAGCTATCAATTCCTATAGTGAAAAATCACACCAACCTTTCGAACACGGGCAATCGCCCAGATGACAAACCTATCACGACCATGCCAGTGCAAGAGCATGTTTAAGTTAAGCTCATCGAGCTTGAAGTGAGGGCCGCCGTCCGTGAGATGCTCCATCACTTGGTCCATACACCATCTCTCATACTCCCATTTGCTTTTGACTTTGTTTCATAGAATGAGGGCATGTCTTGCATGCATCCCCACATGCCTCCTTAGAAGGGTCCAGTCTACGCCTTGGGCACCGTGGCCGACGGACGCCATCGCTTGTGTTCATTCAGATCATTTATAGGATACTTAGTATAACATAACCCGATTATTTGAACTGCACACTTTCATAGACACTCTGCTAAATAAACTTGATAGATAAGCAGCTACATCAAAAAAGGAAATTGCAAAATAACATTGCGGGAATAAACATTCTACATCTCTAGGAGAAATCAAGCTAGTGAGCATACCTTCTAATGAAGATGTGCCAACTTCTGTTTTAGGTAGCTGTATATAGGACTACAAAAATATTTATTCATTTGAGAATTTCAACTATAATCCATAAATATACAACCAGTATATATTAAAATTTGTATTTAGTGAAAACTGACTTGGCACTTGACATACCGCTGAGATGCTACCTCCAGGTAAATATGCATTGCAGTAAATACAGAGGGGAGGGTGGGATAGTGGATCTGCATCCAATTCTTGTAGACCCTGCTATATAAATTACGCAAAGAAGACCAGACTTAACTTGGAATGAAATTCTAGAGAACGTTCACATAGACAGTCAAAGGACAATTGTTAATGTCATGGAAAAATAGAGTGATTTGGACACATTGTGCAGAATAATCACACTGATTGTCTAAGTTTTATTTATATATATATAATTACAACTGACATTATTGATGGAATGCTAGCAGAAGAAAAACGCCTAGTAGAACAATTATCATTAAAACCAAGAGGTTAACAATTAATTGGTGCAATGCTGTAACTTTGGGCCAAGAATGTTCATATTTCAGTCGATTTATCAACGGTGTTTTATGGTATCTAGGTCTATGTCATTAATTGACAATTTAGACCACTGGTACAATTCACAATAGTAAACAATTCTCAGTGGCAAAAGGGTAAATGACTTTAGGGATCTTTCAAAAAGAATTTGCATCAGTAAAACTTACAAAGGCCTAATAGCATATCCAAGCCGAAGCTGCCTCCCTATTTCCCTTCACATGTATGCAGCTACACGCCTACACACCTAGGTTGTGCTGCCACACGCCTAATACTTGTCTTGAAGGATGAATCGGCATAAAACCATGAGCTTGCACATGTTCTGTCCTGAAAAACAGAGAATAGTTGATTTGTTGATTTAAAGCTTAATTGGACACGTTGATTTAGTTTGTCTGAAAGTACACGGCCGCGTGCCTACTGCCTAATTCCTGCCCTTCTCATCCGCTCGTTGTAACAGCGCAGAACTGCTTTGATGCCGCACAACACTCCTGCCGGTCCTCTGCTAGGCCGTCGCCCTACTGCCGCCGGCCGGCCGTATGCTGTTGCGCCGCTAGGGTTAGTACTAAGATACTGGAATTCTAACCTTCAAAAAACTCCCAATCGTCAATCTGTATTCAGGGGCATTCTAGCTACTTCTCCCAATCATCAATCTGTCAGGAAACTAATTACGGGCCGCATAAGCTACGGGATACATAGAGATATGATGCACTTGTTTTTGGAGTAACCAGCAACCAAAACAGGCATTCATGCCCATCTTCTCTGAAGTTTTGAGGTAGCGGTTGCTCTACTACAGGTACTGCAACAGTAGAAGCATTGAGATTCTCTATTATTCTTGTCTAAAACCAAAAAGGAATGAGAAAAATAATGTTTGATAAAGATATTGCAATTCCTCTAACAAATTTCTGTGAAGTCTTGCTAGCTGGTATAAAATGCAAACTTATCATCACTGCCAACCACTAATGCCAATTCTTGACCTTGTTTCCCTCGAAAAGAATACTTTTCCACATGAAGTTATTTATAAAAGAGGGACAGCTTCCATGGTTCTAAAGTCAAAACTACACAATAATAAATAGCTCAAACTCATGCACACCATCAGCCAAATAAATACAGAGACTCCAAGTGGAACCATGTAGCACTGGTCTTACAAACAGCTCATTATAAACACACCTGGATCTGGGGCTCTTGCTCAATTGATCTACCAGCTTCAGCTACCTCGTCTGCTGCTATCTTCCATATTTTAATCTCCTCTCCAACAGCTGTCTTACGTCCATTATCAGACCCTCAACCTGAAGAATGTATCAAACACAATTATGTGATGCCTCATTGATTCCAACCTTCTTAAGAGTAGTATACTTGAAACATCATAATACACATGAAAACATTACACTTTCGTACATTGTAGACAAGTAATGGCTTGACTGAATTAATCAAGCACATGTTATGTTTGGTGTTTTGACAACAAGCCATACACAAAGAGTAAGAAACACATGTTATGTTTGGTGTTATGTTTGCTACTCTTCCAACTCAGTAGCATCCCTGCCAGTATGGATCACCTAACTTTCTTCATAAGTGTCACTACCAGAAAAAACCTACAAACAAAAACTAACACCGCTGCCGAGCCATGGCTGCTGCCATGTCCACGGCTGCTGCCATGTCCACGCAGTCATGCATGCTACGGATCTCAGGCTCGACCTCACATATCCCCTCCTTAACCGTGTAGTTGCAGCGCCGGCCCAGCAGCATGCCACTGCCAACGCCGCGCTGGTGATCAGCATCAGGGCGACCTCGGCGTCAATGAAACGGTTTTCCCCTGTTCTTTCAGCGGGAGGTATACTTTCCCAAAACTGAACATCTGGACTTCTCATGACAAAATATTTGAACCCACCCGAGGATTTGAACTTAATTGGCACATGTATACATTTTAGTTTTTGGCAAGTAACTCGGGGAATGATCACCCTTTAATCTGAATAAGAAAAATACAAAAATCATTTATCACTCTACCCAAAGTTTGACCACTACTATATTGTTCCTGTAGTGTCCCTCATTCCTTTGCAGATGTCGTCATCCGGCCACCGACGACAGCTGACCGTTGCTGCTGAACTTGGCCTCCAATGCTTCCTCCAGCCGCCTCCTTTATTTTGGAATATCTGCAGCATAGAGACCAACATGATCGTTTACCCCATGTAAACTGCAATTTGGAAGAATGCATATGTGTACAAAATTACTTCCATTGTATACATGGAAGTAGCGATGCATTGACTATTGTACCCTGATTAAAAAAGTAATGAGTAACAGCTCAAATAAGAAATCAAGAACATCGAACCTGATATTCAATAATGGGCAATGCACATGATTAATTTGTGCTACTTGCGCTCCATCAACAGTGCAATATCATTCTCACCTTCACCAATTACCGGAACACAAACAAATCAAATCAGACCCTAAATCTGCCTCTGTAGCCAATAGGAAGAAGCATCATCACTCACCTCGCCAGCGTCTGCAGCACTTGAGGTCCTCTACGCATCTCTTGTCCACCGACGCCGCCCGTTCACGCTCACATCCCCGTGTTGACCACCATGGTTGAGCCTGCAGCAGTAGGGGTGGGGGCGGAACAGGGAGTGAGGAGGGAGATGGCGAGGGGAAAGATGGAGAAGAGGGGAGTATGGAGCGCCGGCGGGCATGCCATCCACCACAGTTGGGCCTGGGGGAGTAGAGGTGGGGGGAGAAGATGGAGAAGAGGGGCGGACGGAGCTCCGGCGGGCAGGCCGGAGGGGCAGCGGCTCCAACCCTAGCTTGTTCGTGTGTGGGTCAAAGAAGGAGATGGGGGCGAGGAGTAAACAGCGAAACGTTTTTTCAACACGGGCCGATGACAGCGAGGGAGTCGGACCAACGAAGCGGACAGGGCAAGCGGCCCACACGTGAACGGATAAAATTCTGGAATTAAACGTTTTTGGATGAATAGTATCACCTTAGATGTAGAAAATAATATAAGTGAAAAAAACTGAAAGCGTAAATTCACGGAGAGAAGCGTATTCTGACGGTGAACCCACGGAGTCAATCCGTGCTTTATTATTAGGGAAAGAAGTCATTTTGACCTAGAAAAAATAAGGAGAAGCCTTTCGGAACGGAGCGCCGCCGTCTCGAGGCGGAACTTGGGCAGGAGCACTTTTGCCCTTCGATGGAGCGATTCTGCCGGGGGAACTTCCCTCCCGAAGGGGGAATTCATCGTCATCATCATCACCAATAACTCTCCCATCTTGGGGAGGGCAATCTCCATCAACATCTTCACCAGCACCATCTCATCTCAAACCCTAGTTCATCTCTTGTATTCAATCTTGTTACTGGAACTATAGATTGGTGCTAGGGGGTGACTAGTAGTGTTGATTACATCATGTAGTTGATTACTATATGGTTTATTTGGTGGAAGATTATATGTTCAGATCCATGATGCTATTTAATACTCCTCTTATCATGAGCATGTTTATCATTTGTGAGTAGTTACTTTTGTTCTTGAGGTCACGGGAGAAATCATGTCACAAGTAATCATGTGAACTTAATATGTGTTCGATATTTCGATAGTATGTATGTTGTTATTCCCTTAGTGGTGTCATGTGAACATCGACTACATGACACTTCACCATATTTGGGCCTAAGGGAGTGCATTGTGGAGTAGCAAATAGATGATGGGTTGCGAGAGTGACAGAAACTTAAACCCTAGTTTATGGGCTATTCCGTAAGGGACCGATTGGGTCCTAGAGTTTAATTCTATGGTTAGAATTTATTCGTAATACTTTTCTCGTAGTTGCGGATGCTTGCGGGAGGGTAATCATAAGTAGGAGGTTTGTTCAAGTAAGAACAGCACCTAAGCACCGGTCCACCCACATATCAAATTATCAAAGTAGCAAACACAAATCAAACCAATATGATGAAAGTGACTAGATGAAATTCCCGTGTACCCTCAAGAACGCTTTGCTTATCATAAGAAACCGTTTTGGCCTGTCCTTTGCCTCAAAAGTATTGGGCCACCTTGCTGCATACTTCTTACAATTATCGTTACTTGCTCGTTACAAGTTATCTTGCTATCAAACTACTCGCTATTTACAATTTCAGCACTTGCAGACATTACCTTACTGAAAACTACTTGTCATTTCTTCTGCTCCTCGTTGGGTTCGAAACTCTTACTTATCGAAAAGAGCTACAATTGATCCCCTATACTTGTGGGTCATCAGCCGCGCCCGTGCCCGTGCGCGCGCCCCCTCAGCGGCATAGGACGCTGCCGTCGACCGCTACCTCTGAGCGGCGCCAGTTGCCGTCCTCCCGCTCCCCGCCCGTCGATCATGCTTCGACATGATGTTTGATTTACAAGTGAAGAACATTCTGTGCTGCCTTAAAGACTTCAACAACGGCGTCTCGGAGGAGGACAACGACAATGACGGCGCGGCACGCCGCCTCCACCACCACCGGAAATAGTTTTTTTGGGGTTTAATACTGTATCTCGAATTCTCGGTCATATGAATATAAATTTGCAGTTTGACTGAATGAAAGATATGGTTTGAACGATCTTGCATTTTTCTCTCTTAATGTACAGACTTATCAAACGATTTTCTTTTGAAAAAACATCCTTGGTTTTAAAATATAAAACACTCATCGCAAACGTTTTAGTTAGAACACCCGTATGCAAACCGGCAGCTTCTAAAGGAAGCCAAGGGAAAATATGTCGAGCAGGATTTCTGCAGCTCTAAATCGCAAACGTTTTAGATAGAACACCCGTATGCAATGTGAGAGCTATGGTCTTCCCCTTTAAGTCAAGGGAAAATTCGCAGCGCGGGATTTATGTATCCCTTCAACGCAAACGGTTGTTTTGGATGACCCGTGTGCAACCACGTACAAACAATTTGGTAAGATTTGCATCTGTCATATTGGGTTTGTTGCCATTTGTCAAACTGGAAAAATTGACATTTGTTGATCTAGTAACATTACCATTTGTCAACCTTGTAACACTGCGATTTGTCAAAATATGCAGCTAAAAATCACTATCTAATATTTGCAACTAAAATTTAGTAATTAAGCTTAATTTCATTCATAGATTAAGCAGTCGTTCTTTATACAAACTATTCAACTCGACAGCTGAACCGACCAAACGTTTTCCCCATTGTTGCCAACCACATACTGAAATAGCTAGTTCAACTATATATACTAGCTAATTTTAAGTTCGTTGTACAGTTCCACCACATCTATAGTCAGATGAACTGAACAAAATAGCCCCTAAATACTACTACTACGGAGGGGCTTTGTACTACTTCCGGCAGCCTCTCCTCTGTCGAGCACGCTCAGTAAGAGGAAGAGGAGCCTACCGACGAGCTGGACAACTGCAATACGGTGCCTGCCGCTGCTGCAGCTTCAACGATGCTCACCTCGAACGCCCTCTTCCACCCCAGACGACCCATCTTGAAGCGGTGGTTCTCCTTGTAGATCTCCTGATTCCTCGCCTCTGAGGCGGCATGTTCCGCGGCCACGGCGGCGGTAAGGCTCTTTGCGTGCTTGATGAGGCGCTCCTCCTCCTCCCGCTGGAACTCCGTGTAGCGCGCAAAGTCGCTGACGCACGTGCGGGCCTCCACCTCTGCCTCCCGCCTTCGGGTGGTGGTGGCGGAGCGGGTGATGACCCTGGCGGTCGACGGTGGGCTGGCGGCCACGGCGGCCGACGATGGGGAGGTGGCCATGACCACCACCTCCCGCCTTCGAGCCACGTCAGCGAAGAGGGTGATGGCCGGGAGTGGGGTGGCGGCCACGACAGCCACCTCCCGCCTTCGGGCCACGACGGCCACCTCCCACCTTCGGGCCACGACAGTGGAGCGGGCGATGGCCCTAGCTTTCGATGGTGGTGTGGCGGCAACGACGGCCCGCAACAGCTGCCGACGGGTGTTCCGCGCACACCTAACAGGGACGCCACATGCACTACACTACGCCTCCCAGCTAGAGCTGTCCTCTGATGATGGCAGAGTGGCTGAGCGACAACGACGGACCGGTGCCATTGGCGATTGTGGGAGAAGCAGACGAGATAAGCTACATGGAGGGAGGGGAAAATGCGATGCAGGACTCCCCGGTCGTGAGGGTTTATATAGCATGCCGGTAAGCATTGGGATTTTGGGGGATTTCACCGAGTTGGGTGGCAAGCTTGCGCGGAAACGGGCTCACCGACGATTCATTGGCGCCACTTCGAGTCACCGTTTGACCAAAAGAACACCCCTGCGCGCTGCGCAAGCTTGCGCTGTAAGCCGTCTGCGGCAGCGGGGTGACAAGACGTGCGAGAGGAGGATGAAAGGCCACGTACACATACAGTTAATACAGAAAAATGTTTGCGGTTTAATTACCTACTATACCCCCATCCTAGTTTATAAGTAGGATTTAACTAATAAAATACGAATGCATGTCGCCAAAGATTATATAGTTGGAATCGTATTTGAACATAGTTTCCAATTATATAATTTTTAGAACATGCATTAACATTTTGTTGGTTAAATTTAAGGGCAAAGTATGTCACAAAATATAAAGGGGACTATAGACCAAGACGGAGGTAGTAGCACACGGCCGCTCTCTACGCAGTGACGCAACTATCGGCCGGCTTGTAGGCGACCATTTCCTGCGTGTTCAACGACTCTATGCATGTGGTTGCTTGCGGTTAAGGTGGCCGCGGCGCGCTCTGCTCGCGTCCCGCCGCGCGCGCTTTGCTCTCACGTCCCTTCGGGTGCTCTTCCCTTGTCCCTCCATGCATGATGCCAGTGTTTGGGGCCGGCGCACGATCACGCACGTTCGAGTGCATGCGGTTGCACCGGGCGAGGCGTGACAATGCAGTTACCTGCTGCAAAAACTGCCATGCGGGCGCGCCGAGAATCCAGGCCGCCCGGCCCCCTTTTATTCCCGCGGCCATTTACCTTCATCTCTCGCGTCACACGACACAATAAGCACACCCACGAAAACACATACAGACAAGACATCCAGCGGTTCCAATGGCGCTCCCAGCGGCCGACGATGACAACGGCGGGCAGTTCACCACGCATCACGTCGTGGACACCCACGTGAGGGGGAAGGCTCTCTCGGTGGTGTATACGAATGATCCAGTCTCGGTGGAGAGCTCCATCCAAACTATGGAGCAGTTCCTTGCCGAGGAGAAGTACCAAGTGGTCGGCTTCGACCTCGAGTACACCATCGGTTGTGCCGGGCACGATCAGAAGGTTGTCGTCGCCCAGTTGTGCGTGCGACATGACGTCCTCGTCTACCACCACCACCTGGCCATAAGGCCTTGCGAGCGTTTCTCCATGTTTATCAACAACTCCAACTATAGTTTCGCTACGGTGGACACCACCAACGATCTAAAAGCGCTCAAGGTTTCGGGCTTGAAATGCCCGAATCTTGTCAACATCCAGCACCACTACAAGGTCTGGGGCAGCGACAACAACAAACTAAACTCCCTGGTTGACCTTGCCTCGGCCATCATCGACCCCTACTACATGAAGATGAAGGATGAGAGCAAGAAGGACAAGAACGCCTAGCAGAGTGTTTGGCATGAGAGACTGGATGAACAACACGTCAAGTACGTGGCCAAGGACGCGTACACAAGCTACGAGATGTACAAGCGGATAGTTGACATGAGGAACTGTCTTCTTCCTGCCCCAGACGAGGGATCGAGCCACAGAGCTGTGGTGGGAGGGTCACAAGAAGTAGATGACTAGACGATCGTTTATCCTACTTTAGAATGCATGCAATTGTTTATTGAGGTGTGTGCGAATGATCTGTGTAGTCACTTATGTAATTTGATGTTTATTTTAGTTATATATATATATGTTATTCTTCTGTAGACAGAGCAAATCACATGGCTTATTAGCAGCAATCGTGTGTGTTATTATTGGTCTTCGCACATATTTCTGATTACAGACCCATTTGCCGAGTATCGCACACATCCTGTTCAGTTGAACCGTTTCCATTGTGTTGCCTAATCACACACAGTTCATCCTAGTGAACTATATGTCGTATATCGCACACACCCTCATATGGCTGCCTGTTTCTGTTGTTCTGCATCATCGCAAACAATTCTTCTGGATTAACCGTTTGCCACTCCTCGCACACGCAAATCTAATATGAACCGTGTTTGATGTCGCCGCCATCGCAAACGTTTTGCACCTTTTTTGACGGTTTTTTACACCGTCGTTTGCGATTATTGCATCGCACACTGTTTCGTTGAAGGGTCTCTGATTCCACTATCGCGTTTGGACCATCCTGCAGTAGTGTCTACTACTATTACTCCACACATCGACCACTATCCAGCATGCATCTAGTGTATTAAGTTCATGGAGAAACAGAGTAATGCAATAAGAACGATGACATGATGTAGACAAGATCTATTTATGTAGAAATAGACCCCATCTTGTTATCCTTAATAGCAACGATACATACGTGTCGGTTCCCATTCTGTCACTGGGATCAAGCACCGTAAGATCGAACCCATCACAAATAGCTCTTCCCATTGCAAGATAAATAGATCAAGTTCGCCAAACAAAACCAAATATCGGAGAAGAAATACGAGGCTATAAGCAATAATGCATATAAGAGATCAAAGAAGACTCAAATAACTTTCATGGATAAAAAGATAGATCTGATCATAAACTTAAAGTTCATCCGATCCCAACAAACACACTGCAAAAAAGAGTTACATCATGTGGATCTCCTATAGACCATTGTATTGAGAATCAAACGAGAGAGAGGAAGCCATCTAGCTACTAACTACGGACCCGTAAGTCTACAAAGAACTACTCACGCATCATCAAAGAGGCACCAATGGACATGATGAACCCTCTGCGACGGTGTCTAGATTGGATCTGGTGGTACTAGAACTTGCGGCAGTTGGAATTGATTTTCGTTGACTCCCCTAGGGTTTTTGGAATATTGGGGTATTTATAGAGTAAAGAGGCGGTTCAGGAGGCACCCGAGGTGGGCACAACCCACCAGGGCGCGCCTGGGCCTCCGGGCGTGCCCTGGTGGGTTGTGCTCCCCTCGGAGTAGCCCCCAGGTGCTTCTTCAGCCCATTGGATGTCTTCTGGTCCATAAAAAATCCACAAAAAGTTTCGCTAGGTTTGGACTCCATTTGGTATTGATTTCCTGCGATGTAAAAAACATGCAAAAAACAACAGCTGGCACTTGGCACTATGTCAATAGGTTAGTACCAAAAAATGATATAAAATGACTACAAAATGATTATAAAACATCCAAGAATGATAATATAACAGCATGGAACAATAAAAAATTATAGATACGTTGGAGACGTATCACGCCCCGGGCCCTAGCTTGAGGTTGATGATGGCCAATGCTCATGTCGATGCTTGGGAAGTGAGTCTGGTCTGGGTCCCGGGGAGATGCGGCGGGCGAGTCGCTTGTAGCGCGGGACATATCAAGCTTTCCCTTTATGGTGGAATGCTTGTCTCCTCCGCTCGGGCTGGTCGTCTGGTGGGGAGTGTTGGAGCTTGCTGCGAGCTGTTGCGGCTTGGCGCTCCAATGTCGGAGTCCCTGGGGTTCTTGGTGCCCATCTGGGGTGCAGTTCTCGGGGCTCATGGTAATCCCAGTATTGCTCCCTTCGGTGACGTTGGGGCGAACGTTGAAGATGGCGGCATATGTCCCTGCCCCCCGAGGAGGGGAGCAATGCTCCTCACACGCCTCGGACGCCGCCATCGCCTGCTGCTTCTCCAGGGGAGGTGATGGCCCGAGGGGTCGGCGTCCTCCCAGAGTGGTGGTGATGAAGAAATAACTAGGGAAGATGGAGAAGGCGGGTGGCAGGGCGTCAGGTCGGAGTACGATGGCACCGACGCCTTCGTCTCCTATTGGCCACCTGCCGCCTCGTCTTTCCACACTTCCCCTCCCTCCCCGGCACCATCATCGCCGGCTTCCAACTTGCCGGGAAGGGGTCGCTCTCCTGGTACCTTTGCCTCCACCAACAGTATTCTAGCTGAGCTCCGGCGATTCTCCCGCCGGTGCTCACGCCGGGGCTTCTCGCTGGTCCTGGAGGTGGTGTCGAGGGCACCGCCGAGCTGCTCCTTCCGCCCCTCTCCTTCGCAGCCTCGCCACTCCCGATCTTGTCAGGCTGCGCCCGGCAAGCTATTGACCGGATTGGGTCGGGCGTCTGCTCAGGCACTCCTTCTTCCCTCCGTTCTTCCCATCGCAATACCTGGTAGAGGAGGAATGAGAAAGGGGGATTACGGGGCACTTATCTTTTTAAATCTAAAATGTGTAGGCATTTGCCAAACTTTTTAATCTAAATTATGTAATCTCTTTTATCCATGTTTGTGTTCTCTAAGATCTGTACTTGTTGATCAGCATATTAATGAAAAAGATAAACCTTGCCGGGCACTTGTGCATGTAACATGTCCATGCAGAGGTGAAATGCCTCTATACATTTAAGTAAACAAGTTTTCCTCGGCAGGCTATCCTGCCGGTACCCTTAGTTTGCTGCCGCGGAGCTAGGCCTGTCGGGCACAAATCATAAAGAGGGACCATCCCCCCGCCAAAGGCCACTACAACCATCCCGACTAAAGCAATGTTCGAGTTGAGGGATGGGAGCTCCTAAGTTTCGAAAGTGGCGAGGTTTTCTTATGCACAAGTTTTTACTTACAAAGCATGTATGGATAAGAGAGAGAATTTATCTGTTTGGCTTGCCGGTGATCGCAATGTAGGCTTGTCTTATCTTATCCTCTTTGGGATCGAGCCCATGGTAGGAGCCTGCAGTTTGGTGCAGATGAAAATGATGCCACATGCGATCTTATTTATATGAACATGCCATGCTCATGATATGCTTATGCATGCATGCAATTTGTCGGGGGCCCCCGGTGCTTCATTTATTTCTCTATTGCTCAGGGTCTGTGCCTGGCTTTGTACAAGGGGTTAATGCAACATCGGCAAGACCTGTACAAAAGGGTGGCTGCCGGACAGGGCCCGACAGCCGCGCCTTACAGGTAGAACTTACGGAGATGCTCAATATTCCATGAGTTTTGCCACTGAATGACATCTCCAGTCTCCAGACGGACTGTGCCAGGTCTGGTGACTCGTACTACTCGGTAAGGGCCTTCCCACTTTGGCGTCAACTTGTTTGTAACCTTGGCGGACTGAACACACCTAAGGACAAGGTCGCCTTCCTCAAAACTCCGGGCATGAACCCTGTGGCTGTGATAGCGATGCAGGGCTTGTTGGTAGAGCGCGGCATGTGTAGCAGCCAAGAAATGGTTCTCCTTGAGTGGCACAGCATCGTCATGTCGGTGCCGTTCCTGCGCTACTTCATCGTAGGCAAGCACTCGAGGTGACCCGTAAATGAGTTCCGTGGGGATAACTTCTTCTGCCCCATAGACTAGGGAGAAGGGAGTCTGCCTGGTAGCTCGATTTGGTGTCGTTTTGAGTGACCAAAGAACCACCGGCAGCTCGTCGATCCATCGCCCGCCACACTTCTACAGCTTATCAAATGTCCTTGTCTTGAGTCCTCGCAACACTTGAACGTTCGCCCTCTCAGCTTGTCCGTTGTTCCTTGAATGAGCAACAGAGACGAATGAGACCTTGCTTCCGAGGGCATGCACGTATTGCATGAAGGCGTGGCTCATGAATTGGGTACCGATGTCAATGATGATTTGAGCTGGGACTCTGAAGCGGCACACCAATCCTTTCAAGAACTTGATAGGTGACTGAGCAGTCACCTTTCTCACGGGCTCTACTTCTGGCCACTTTGTAAACTTGTCGATTGCAATGAACAAGAATTTAAAGCCCCCGGTAGCACGGGGGAAGGGGTCCAAGATGTCGAACCCCCAGACTGAAAACAACCATGACAAAGGGATTGTCTGAAGAGCTTGGGCAGGTAGACGGATATTCTTGGAATGGAACTGGTAGGCTTCACATTTGGTGACCAACTCAACTGCATCTTGGAGGGCTGTGGGCCAGTAAAATCCTTGCCGGAAGGCTTTTCCAACCAGAGCCCTCAATCCGATGTGTGAGCCACACATACCCTTGTGTATCTCTACGAGTAGTTCATTTCCTTCTTCCCGGCAAATACACTTAATTTTCACACTGTTGGGCCTCCTTTTGTACAGCGTGTCCTCAACAAACTGATACATACTGGCCCTCCGGGCTACTCTTTCGGCTTCTTCTTGCTCTTCGGGAAGTTCTCCAGTTTGGAGGAAATGGACTATGTGTCGCGCCCAAGTTGGAGCCTGTGGCTCGGCAACGAGGACTAGCGGCACCTCCTCATTCGTGGGAGCGCATTCCTCGACCATGGGGACCGAAGGTCTGGCGGGAGGGTGCAGCTCAGCGATCGAAGGGGAGTTGTTCCCAGCGAGCTCTCTGTCGGGAGCCTCGGGACGTTCAACCGGGAGAGGCTTGCCGGAGTCCAGTTTCCTCCTTTTCCTGGCCATTGTTGCCGGGGATACGAAGGGCTGAGTCAGATGGAGAACAAAAGTTCCTGGTTCCACAGGGAGCTTTTGCACAACACATTTTGACAGATGATTAGCAATGATGTTTTCCGCATGGGGTACGTGCTCTGTTTGCAATCCGTCAAAGCACTCCTCCAACTTTCTCACTTCCTCAATGTATGCCTCCATCAATGGACTTTGGTAATCCTTGTTGACTTGTCTCACCACAAGTTGCGAGTCTCTGCGGATAATCAGCTTCTTGATTCCCAATTCTGTTGCAATCCTAAGCCCGACAAGGAGCCCTTCGTACTTTGCAGTATTGTTGGTAGCCTTCTCCCAGGGAAAATGCATCTGGACGACGTACTTAAGGTGTGCCCCAGTGGTTGCAATAATAAGCACGCCAGCCCCTGCACCTTGTAGGGAGAAGGCACCATCGAAATACATGATCCATTCTTAGGGCGCTTCCTTGCCGGGAATAACTATCTCCAACACTTCCTCATCAGGAGTTGGTGTCCACTATGCAATAAACTCTGCCAATGCTCTGCTTTGAATATTTGATGTGCTCTCAAACTTCAAACAAAAGCTGGATAATGCCACAGCCCATTCCAGTATCATGTCGGTGGCCTCAGGGTTTTGGAGTATCCGTTGCAAAGGAAAACGGGTGACAACCGTGATCTCGCGGGCTTGGAAGTAGTGGCGCAGTTTCCTTGAGGCCATGACGAGGCCAAAAATCAACTTTTGCACGCCAGAGTACCTGGATCTAGCCCCCTACAATAGGGAGCTGACGAAGTACACTAGGTGCTGCACCACCTTCTTCCTTGCTGCAACCTCGGGACTGCCTTCGCTGCCTTGCTCTTCTCTATCTTGAACTGCATCTGACCTTGCTGGGGTGTGTTCACTTTCCTCTCCGGAGGGGACAATGGCTGTGGCTGCCACTTCATCCACTTCCCTCTATGCCACCATTGTTGCACTAACCACTTGATTAGTTGCCGCTAAGTATAGCAGCAACGGCTCTAGTGGTTTGGGAGCGACCAAAGTGGGCATAGAGGAAAGATGGGCCTTCAAATCTTGCAGGGCAGCGTCTGCCTCCGGGGTCCACTCCACAGGTCCTGCCTTCTTCAAGATTTTGAAGAACGGCAAGGCGCGCTTGGCAGACTTGGAAATGAATCCGCTAAGCGCGGCAACACATCCAGTCAAATGCATCACATCCTTAACTGTCTTGGGTGCTTGAATCTTCTCGATAGCCTTGATCTTGTCGGGGTTGGCCTCTATCCCCCGATGGGACACAAAGGAGCCAAGTAGCTTGCCGGAAGGAACACGCAACACACACTTCTCCGAATTTAGCTTCAAGTTGATCTTGCGCAGATTAGCAAACGTATCTTCCAAATACTGAATGAGGGTTGATCTGTCCTTGGTTTTGACCACAATATCATCCATGTAAGCTTCAATGTTCCTGTGCAGCTGAGACTCAAAGCCAATCTGTACTGCCCTTGCAAAAGTGGATCCGGCGCTCTTCAACCCGAAGGGCATCCTTACAAAGCAGTACGTGCCACATGGGGTTATGAACGCGGTCTTCTCTTCGTCTTCCTTGGACATAAAGATCTGGTGGCATCCAGAGTGGGCATCCAGGAAGGAGAGCAGGTCACACTCGGAGGTGGGATCCACAATCTGGTCGATGTGTGGCAAGGGAAATGAATCCTTCAGGCATGCCTTGTTCAAATCCGTAAAATCTATGCATAGTCTCTATTTCCCATTAGCCTTGTGTACCACCACAGGATTTGCTAACCACGTTGGATGCAGTACTCCTCTGACCAGACTAGCTACCTCAAGTTTCTTGATCTCCTCGGTAATGAACTGTTGCCGCTCCAAGGCTTGCTTCTAGGCCTTCTGCTTGATGGGTCGAGCATGTGGGCAGACAGCAAGGTGGTGCTCGATTACCTCCCTGGGAACACCGGGGATATCAGATGGTTGCCAGGCAAGCACATCGGCATTTTCCCGCAGGAAGGCAACGAGCGCGCTTTCCTATTTGTCATCGAGATTGGCACTGATAGTGAAGGTACCATCACTGCCAGCCAGTCATGTTTGGACCTTTTTCACAGCAGGTGCAGCAGCCTTGGATCTCTTGCTATTGGAACTCTTCGGCAAGTCATCAACAGGTGCAACATACTCCGAAGAGGTACGGTTCCCAGATTCCTTGCTAGAATCCTTGTTAGCCTTCTTCTTCCCTTTACTTCCCTTGGCGGGGACAATGGCTTCAGTGACCTCTGCCACGACTGCCTCCCGGTACATCTTATCCACGCAAAAATGATTGCGACCTTCTCGTCTGATGGAATGGAAATGACGCCTATCGGCCGTGGCATCTTCAAGGTGTTGTAGGCATATTGGGATGCCGCCATGAATTTGGCCAGAGCTGGGCGACCAAGGATTCCATTGTACGGCAGGGGGAGGCTGACCATATGAAACACGATCTTCTCAGTTCGATAGCTCAACTCTCCCTCGAATGTCACAGGTAGCGTGATCTTCCCCTTAGGACGACTCCTGCTGGTTTGTTCCCTTAAAACGTACTGGTAACCTTGAGCTCTTCCTTTGCTATCTGAAGTTTGCTGATGACCTTTGGAGAAATCAGATTCAACTCGGCCCCACCGTCAACCAACATCTTCGTGACTTTGAGGTTGCGGATTGTTGGTGAGACCAACAACAGCAAGCACCCTACCGCAGTGGTGCGGTCAGGGTGATCCTCTATGTCGAAGATGATGATCGTGCGGGACCACTTGAGCGGCCGCCGAGAATCTGCCGCTGGCTCCATGGCATTAACTTCACACGCCCACTGTTTAAGTTGGCGGTGAGAGGAGTGCAGGGATGCACCCCTGTCAATGCACATGGCGTCAGTTGCTTTCTGCAATTCCTGCTCGCTGGTTTCCTCTTCATCTCCTCCATCACCCTCATCATTGCAATCCTCCTTCTCACATCCTCAGGCGGGGTTTCCCTGATTCTGAGGAGCCTTGCCGGGGCGGCTTGCTCTGCCACCTCGGCCCTTCCCGCCAGCGCCATTATGACCTTTCTCCTTATCACGCTTCTCATACTCAGCTTTCTGCTTCTTGACGAGATGCTCAACCTGATGCCACTCTTGGAGATCGTGGCCCATGGTCCGATGAATCTTGCAGTATGGCCCATGACCTTTCCCATCCTTCTCGGCAGCCGCAGCCTCCCGGCAATCAGTGCATGCGGCAACTTCCTTGCCGGGTACCTCAGTCTTGGCCTTCTTGCCGGTACTAGGCATGTCTAATCCTTCAACGGCCATCACTGCCTTATCCTTGCGCCTTTTATTGCGCTTATTGTTCTTCTTCTTCTGGCTTGTGGCCTCACAATCATCCTCTGAGTCGATGTCAACGCCATCCTCTTCTCCGGGGATCCATCTCCCCTCCTCCACTCCAGCACACTTATCCACTAGTGATGAGGACATCAATACCATTGTTACACCCACAGCCCCTACTCCTACATATACTGGACCAATTACTAGAGCTCGCGCACGCCAATTAAATTATCAGGTACTTCCATTTCTTGGTAATGATTCTAATGTTCATGAGAATATGATGCTGCCTAAATTGGATACATTTGTTTTGCTTAGAAATGAAGGGCCTGGCATGGATAAGAGAGATGAACACTGGAGCAAGACCAAGCATGGAGATGATGGCATGCGCATGGGGAACAAGAACGGAGTTACAAGTGATGATTTCGGGACTTTGAAGCCACCATAATGAGTGCATGAAGCCTTGGACGAAATATACAAGATGCCACTTCATAAATTTCGTCCAGAGGCTATTATAGGTGTCCCATCACCTTATTATTTGGCCAGGCCCATGTAATTTTGAAATACTTGAGTATAGGCTGTTTTTAGAGTCCGTATGTGTGGGGAAACAAGAGATAGGGTTGGTTTCGGACCCCTCCTCCAAGGGCCACGAAATTCCCCCCTCTTCCTCCATATATACAGCCCTTAGGGCACCGTTTAGACTTTGGGTTTTGTTTAGATTAAAAGTTTGCCATAGCTACAACTTTGCGTACTTCGTTTGTGTTCAACAACCAGACAAAGGCATCACAGAACCCCGCCTTCATTAATAAAGCTTTCCTCTTATATTGACAATATCCAGATTGGAATCTCAGTTTCTTGGTTGTTCTTCGTTTGCTTGCAGGAAACAGACCCTCGTGGTCAGGTTGATCGTGCTCCGGCGTGGTCAATAACCTCTCGGAGTTGGTTTAGCGATTGCTAAGGCGTGACGTCCTCGTACGTTCGTAGTCGGATCGTCAAAGTCTACTCCACCATAAACGATAGCCACCATCTCATCGAAAGACGGGACACCTTTGCCTCTATCAAGTGGTATCAGATTTCCAGGTTGCTCGGTGAGATTTTACAGTTTTTCGTAGTTTAGATCGAGTATGTTCTTTATACCTACAGTCCACAAAAAAGCCACAAAAAATTAGGGTTATTTCATCATATCCGAACCAGTCTGAGCCTTTGCATAGTCTTTTCAGTATTTTGCTTTGTTGAATTTGCGGTTGCATCGTCGTGTCAAGTTGCTGGTTTTAGCGTCTAGTTTCCCTTAGAGTTTCGAGTTCTGTTCACAAGTTGTCACGCCGCTGCCGCACCATCGTCATCGTTCCTGCCCTTTACCACCACCACCAACATATTCCTTACTGCTGCCATATACACCCGCCTGTCCACCACCAATCCGAGTCCACATATACATCCGCCTTTCCACCACTAATCCGAGTCCACATATATATCCGCCTGTCCACCACCAATCCGAGTCCACATATACATCTACCTGTCCACCACCAATCCGAGTCCACATATACATTTGCCTGTCCACCACAAATCCGAGTTCTTTTCATATTAGGTTTGTTTTCGAGATACATTTATTTTCCGATTCGTGTTTCTTTGCCTGAGTAGGTTTCGGAAAAAAATTCAGCGATCGAAAATATTTTTTCCCTATCCTATTTTTATGTCCCAAGCAGCGTTTTGAGACACTCGTCGTCATAGTGATTTTTTGGCGCACTTTTTCATCGTCACTGCCTGATTTCTGAAAAAAATGTCAAAAAAATTCGTGCCTATCCTGTTAGTTTGACTTGGGAAGAGTTTTGAGACACTCGCCATTATAGTGATTTTTCGCAAAAAAAGGGAGCGCAAAAAAAAAAACAGCGCAAAAAAAGAGCGAAAAAAATTAGAGTGTGCTTTTCCCTTGTTTACGTGCCGCGCCGTGATTTTGTTAGTGTTCTAGGCTCGCGTCTCTAGTACGGTCTAGCCTAGGACCAGCACAGTACCGTCGTTGAGCATTTATTCAACTTTGCATCTCTGATTCGATTATTGCTGACATTTTTGCTACCATATCATAAGCCTTCCCAGCTCCACATACATCTACATCGTGCGTTTGACACCACCTGGCAATCGCTCTGTCCAATCTGTGAGAGTTTTGACTACGACGGTTGCCGATCACCACCTGCCACTGGGTAAGAACTGGTAACAATTTGAGATCCGCTTGACAGATTTCTGATACACCACCACCACCACCACTTCCTAGCGGTCTGTAGGATCATATTCTTGTGTGTTTCTATTGCTGCTAACCATGGCAGGATAACAAGCCGATGAGACGGATTGGGAGAACATGATGAACAAACAACTACATGATAAATTTCAGCAAATGATGAGTGGATAGGTGCAAGATGTGCTAAACAGAATTGAAGAGGCCATGGAGAAGATAGATGGAATTGAGAAGACGTTCGAAACAAAGCTCGATAACAAGTTTAATGAATTGCTCACGCGTTTTCCACAATCACCGCCGGCTGCACCTGTCGCACCTCTACAACAACAACAACAACAACAACAACAACAAAGTCGCCTTCCAAATCAAGTTAGACGAGCACTGCGCTTTCCCCTTGAGCCTGATCAAACTTCTGGTGCCGCTGCACCTACTGTTGATGCTTCTGTGGCTCCTTCTGCTGCCGCTAAGGAGGATGACGATTATTCGGGCAATTACGAGGATGGGGTTGATCAAAATCGGAACTACGTGCAACCAGCAGCACCAGGTCGTCCACTTGCAAATAATTGCAACGGTAGGGCTGCACCACCACCTCAGGTACGAGAGCCTGACCATCTCCCTAAACTAAAACTGAATATTCCACCATTTGAGGGTAGATATGTTCCTGATATATCTTACTTGGGAGTTAGAAATTGAACAACGTTTTACATGTTTACAATATCCCGAGGAGAGACGTGTTGGTGCTGCTCTTTGTGCATTCACTAGTTTTGCTTGTGTGTGGTGGTCTGAACATCGTAGATTATATCCTAATAATATTCCAACTACTTGGGCTGCTTTGAAAGATGCTATCCATACTCGTTGGGTTCCATCATATTATCAACGTGAATTACTACAAAAATTGCAGCGTTGAAGACAAGGAAAAAATTCTGTAGAAGAATATTATCAGGAATTACAAACTGGTATGATTATATGTGGTATTTTTTAGGATAATGAAGCTATGCTTGCATGTTTATGGGTGTATTAAATAAAGAGATTCAGACCATTCTAGAGTATAAGGAATATAATAATATCACTCGTTTATTCCATCTTGCTTGCAAAGCTGAACGTGAAGTGCAGGATCGACATGCATAGGTGCGAACTACAGGTCGACCTTCATCATGGACACCGCGTGCATCCTCTACTTCCACACGTTCTGCTGCGCCGGCACCTCCTTCAGCTGCCACCTCCAACCGTGATACAAGAAAGCAGGCACAACCCCCACTATCCGCCAAGAGCACACCTTCTGAGCCTGCACATAGCTCTTCTTCATCCATGGCATCAACAAGGCAAACACATGATATTATTTGTCGTTGTTGCAAGGGTGGAGGTCATTATGTGAGAGAATTCCCATCTAAGCGTGTGATGATTGTTACCGAGGATGGTGGGTATGAGTCCGCTAGTGACTATGATGAGGAGACTTTGGCTCTTATTACAAGTGAAGAACACGGTGGAGATGATTCTGATCATGAGATGCAATACATGGCTGCTGAAGATGCTGACATGTATGAATGTTTAGTTGCTCAACGTGTTTGGAGTGTGCAGGTTAGACAAGCCAGGCAAAATCAGAGGCATAATTTGTTCCATACAAAGAGAGTTGTGAAGGAACGTTCTGTTCGCATCATCATAGATGGAGGGGTTGTAACAACTTGGCTAGCATGGAGATGGTGGAGAAGCTATCTCTCACCACAAGACCACATCCGCATCCTTACTACATCCAATGGTTCAACAACATCGGCAAGGTTAAGGTAACATGTACTGTTCGTGTGCATTTTAGTATCTCTACATATGTTGATTATGTTGATTGTGATGTGGTACCCATGCAAGCATGTTCCTTATTACTTGGTAGACCATGGCAATTTGATACACCATGGTAGAAACAATCAGTATACTCTCGTTCATAAGGATAAACATATTACTTTGCTTCATATGTCTCCTGATTCCATTTTGAAAGATGATATTAATAGAGCTAATAAAGCAAAACAGGAGAAATATAAGAGTGAAAATTAGATTGTGGCAAAAGAATTTGAGCAACAAATGAAGCCTAATTATAAACCATCCAGTGTTGCTTTTGAAATTAAATTGAAAAGTGCATGTTTACTTGCCACCAAATCGATATTGATGACCTAGATTTTAACAAATCTGTTTGCTATGCTTTTGTGTGCAAAGATGCATTATTTTCATTCGCGGACGTGCCTCCCTCTTTGCCTCCTGCTGTTACTAACATTTTGCAGGAGTTCGCTGACGTCTTTCCACAAGACGTGCCACCGGGATTACCACCTATTCGAGGGATTGAGAATTAGATTGACTTAATTCCTGGTCCATCTCTACCCAACCGTGCACCATACCGTACCAATCCAGAGGAGACGAAGGAGATTATGCGTCAAGTCCAGGAGCTTCTCGACAAAGGTTATATACGCAAATCCCTTAGTCCTTGTGCTATTCCTATTATTCTAGTGCCAAAAAAGGATGGTACATCGCGTATGTGTGGTGATTGCAGAGGCATTGACAATATTACTATTTGTTATCGTCATCCTATTCCTAGGCTGGATGATAAGCTTGATGAATTGAGTGGCTCTACAATATTCTCCAAAGTTGATTTGTGTAGTGGATACCATCAAATTCGTATGAAATTGCGGGATGAATGGCAAACAACATTTAAAACTAAGTTTGGATTATATGAGTGGTTAGTCATGCCTTTTGGGTTAACTAATGCACCTAGTACTTTCATGAGATTAATGAACGAGGTTTTACGTGCTTTCATTGGATGATTTGTGGTAGTCTATTTTTGATAATATACTGATTTACAGCAGATCTTTGGAGGAACATTTGGAACATTTATGTGTTGTTTTTATCGCTTTACGTGATGCACATTTGTTTGGTAACCTTGGGAAGTGCACCTTTTGCACCGGCCGAGTATCTTTTCTTGGCTATGTTGTTACTCCACAGGGAATTGAAGTTGATAAAGCCAAGTGTCGGTGTCAAAACCGGCCGATCTCAGGTAGGCGATCCCGAATTGTGCGTCTGAGGATCGAAGGTATCTGGAGAAAATGGGCACATGATGTGTTACCCAGGTTCGGGCCCTCTTAATGGAGGTAAAACCCTACTTCCTGCTTGATTGACTTTGATGAGTATAGGGGTTACAAGAGTTGATCTACCTCGAGATCATAATGGCTAAACCCTAGATGTCTAGCCAATATGAATTCTGATAGCCTCTGCGGACTAAACCCACCAGTTTATATAGACACCGGAGGGGCCTAGGGTTGTACAGAGTCGGTTTACAGAAGAAGGAAACTACACATCCGGACGCCAATCTTGCCATCCACTCAAAGGAGAGTCCTATCCGGACACGGGGGAATGTCTTCTACCTTGTGTCTTCACGGCCCACCAGTCCGGCCCATTACACACAGCCTGGAGACCCAAGGACCCCTTAATCTAGGACTCCCTCAGTAGCCCCTGTACCAGTCTTCAATGACGATGTGTTTGGTGCGCGGATTGTCTTCGGCATTGCAAGGCGGGTTCCTGCTCCGAATACCTCAAAGCAATTTTCTGAATAAAAGTGTCAGATCTCGGGTTCCGGTAAAACCCTTAAGGTTCGAACTCTGGGGTGCGCGCGAAGTTCCTTCCCTCCTACCGATCCACGCCCTAGCTCGCTAAGATCTCGTGGACGAACTCGACGAACTCACAACACAAGGGACACAAGATTTATACTGGTTCGGGCCACCGTTGCGGTGTAATACCCTACTCCAGTGTGTGGTGGTGGATTGCCTCTTGGGCTGATGAACAGTACAAGGGGAAGAATGACCTCCTGAGGTTGAGGTGTTCTTGTGTTCGGTGTGTGGCTAAGGATTAGCCCAAGGCTAGCTTGCCTGCTTCTGTAGCTGGCTCTACTTATATAGGCCCTGGTCCTCTCCCCAAATATTGAGCGGGAAGGGAGCCAACAACGGCGACCAATTTGAAAGGGGATAGCTAGTACAAGCTATCCTGACAAAAGCGGTCTTCGCCTGCGAAAGGCTCTGGTGATGACGCCGTCTTGGGCTCCACGGTGACCTCCGTCCTGCTGGCCTGCTGGTCTTGGTCTTGTTGCACTGATATGGAAACCTTTGCCTGATGCCTCGGTACTCCGCGCCTACGCTTGCCCTTTTGGCACCAAAGAGGAAACAAGGACGCCGTGCGCTGGCGCCCGCCTGGCGCCCGCCTGGCGCCCGCCTGGTGTCGATCATCATGGCTCACGTCACGAGAGCCTCACGAGGTTTGCCCCGCCTTGATATCCACTCCTCGTGAGCCTGCCTGGAGAGGCCGCTCCTGAGGAGGTCTTGCGTCGCCCGCCTCGTGAGGCTTGGCCCCTCGCGAGGGTCTTGAATGCCTTGTTGATGAAGATGGGCCATACAGGCCTGCTCGCATAGCCACGCCGTGGGCCGCAGGCAAGCAAGTCTGGGGACCCCCATTCCCAGAACGACGACAGTAGCCCCCGGGCCCAAGGTGCGCTCGGGCTTGGCTTCGCGGCGAAGCCAAGGTTCAAGCGCGGAGTGCCGCGGGCCCCAAAAGCCTGCGGCCTTGGTCGACGCGTGGCGGTTGATTGGACGTGGGTGTCTCCGCTTGCCCACGCTGCCTTTGAATCTGCCTGGCTACGTGGCCCCCGTAGCCTACACAGTTATTCTTCCCTCGTCCACGCCTGGCTCTCCCAATCTCTCTGCTTTCTCGAGACTCCGCTCCTCCCCTCCAATCCGATCTGTGCTCTTCCTGCCTCGTCGCTATGACGCTGGAACGAGCAGACAAGGGGAAGAAGCCCCTGTCTTTGCCAAGTGCACCTCTGTCCTTCGAGCCTGCGCTCGGCCGACCCCTGGTGCTCAACGACGAGGCCATGGACAAGGTGCGCCCAATGCTCGCTTCCAGCTTCAATGAGTGGGGGGAGACGGTGGCTTGGCCTGCGTCTCGCGCTTGCATCGCTTGGGCAGCCACCGAGATCCCAATCTTCATTGATGCCCTTTGGGCTGGCCTGATTCCTCCCTTCTCCACCTTCTTCGATGCGGTGCTCGAGCATTACCAAATCCATATGCTGCATCTCGACCCCCAATCCGTGACTCTCCTCGCCGTCTTCGCCTTCGTGTGTGAAGCCATGGCGGGCATCTCTCCTTCTATGGACCTCTTCCGCCATTTCTTCTCACTGCATCTGACCGATCCCCTGCAAAGCTCGGGGTGCGTGACGACGGGCGCGGGGATCGACTTCGAGCTTCCTCCATCCACGAGCGAGTTTCGGACACGGTGGGTGTTTGTCGACGCCGGTGTGCTCAGCCCTCTGCTCCGGGCCCCATCAGCGCCTGCCGTTCTCCACCCCGGCTGGGGCCACGAGAGGCTCGTGAGCCCCCGTCTTGTCCCCGTCTGGACCAGGCTGAGGAGGTTGAAGGACCGCGGCGTGACCGCGCCCGTGGTGGTGAAGGAGTTCATCCAGCGCCGGGTCGCTCCGCTCCAGCGCCATTCTCGCCCGATGTGGACCTTGCTCAGCAGCCAAGACCATATGAGGTTTCAAGAGTCCGAGCTCCCCCTGGGGACGCGACAAACGGTGCTCAAGGTCCTGACAGGTGTCCCTTCGTCGGACGACTTGTCTGGGAAGAACTGTCTGCTGTACCATTGCAAGAACAAGGCTGAATTCGTAGGGAGCATGCCTTCCTTCGACGAGTGGGGACCGCACCTGGGCGGCATGGTGGGGTCCTGCGAGAACCCCGTCAACGTGGTTCCCTTCTTCGTCGCCGGCGCCGAGCTTGTCCCAGATGTGGGTGCAGGGGAACGAGCGCATCCAGAGGCCGGTGGCTCGAGTGCTGAGGCGCAGACGCCGCCTGGTGCTCCTGGGGCGTCGTCCTCGGGAAACCATGATCCTGAGACGCTGGTCGATGAGATGATGCAGCACGTGGCTCCCGAGGCCGAGACTCCGGAGGCCTTGGGAGGTCGCGGTGAGGCAGCGCCCGACTGTTCTCCGCAGCCAGGCACCCCTGAGATTGTCCTTCCGAGCACTTCTCCGGCTGCGCCCCGGGCTGGCCGTCATGTTCAGCCCTTCGGTCGGCTTTGTGTGGACTTCGAGGAGCTCCGCAAGAGGAAAGGATCTCCGAGTGGCAGCGGTATCTTCGGGCCGTTGAAGAGACGAAAGTACTTCGCTGTCGACGAGCAAGTACTGCACCTTGCGATTTCTTGTTTGCTGCTTTCCTTCCTGACGCTAGCTCTTCAGGACCCCTTCTGCCAGGGCCGTTGAGTCCCTCGTGAAGCAATCCCCGCCTTCCTCAGCACCCCCGTCGGCCTTGAGTACCCCGAGCTTGCACGTCGCGCCCGGAGCGGGGCCGGCCGAGGGGGTGCGCTCGCCTTCTTGGTGCCTTGAATCTGCGGCCCCATGGTCCTTCCTTCACGGTCTAGCTTGGAGCTTGGCGGGCATCCCCCGGACCCCTCCTCTGGTCATGGACGGCAGCTGGTTGGCTTCGGCCTGCAACTCTTCTTCAAGCGGCGGGCCCCGACTGGCCGGGGCCCCTCGCGAGGTCGGGCCGGCGCCTGGAGCTGTACCAGCCCCCAGCCCCCTGCCAAGAGGCGGCGCGCCACCGCCCGCCCCGCCCGCAGCCCTAGTGGCGGAGGACGAGGTGGGGGCGTGCGCTGGAGTCTGAGCGCGGGCGGAGCGTCGTTCGCCATGAGCTCTTCCAGGAGGCGATGGGCGCGATGAGTCGGCTGGGCGAAGAACTTGCAGCTGTCGACTCGCGTCTTGAGGCTGAAGGTCTTCGGCTGGCGGAGGAGTGGCGTAAGCTGAGGGTGGCCGTCAACCTGGGCCGCTACCAGCGTGATCTTGACAATGCGAAGGCCGAGGCGTCCCTCAAGGTTTCCCGCAAAGCTTGCTCCCGAGCCTTGGAGGAGGCTCGCGAGGCCGACCGCCGTCGCGAGGCTGCGGAGAAGCGCGCGTGGGAGCTCCAGGCCTGGAGTGCATCCCTCGAGCAGCAGGTGGAGGCGCGCAGAGCCGCCCTTGCGTCGCTGAGGGTTACGCCCGCCAAGGAAGAAGAGGTCCAGAATTGCGGGGAGGCGTTGGCTCTGGAGGCCTTGGAGCGCAGCCTTGAGCTTGAGCAGCTGGAGACGAGGGAGCGCCAAGTTGCCCAAGCGGAAGATGCCGTCGGCGCACGCGAGGCCAAGGCTGAGGAGGAGGTTGATCGTCGGGTGGCCGAAGCTCGCGCAGATCTGGAGGGTAGGTATGACTTGAAGTTGAAGCTCGCGGGAATGGAGGATGCGGGCAGGGCCGCTGCCCTCAGGCCCAGGCTCGCTGATGCAGAGAGGCGCGCGGAGGCCACAGCCGTCGCCCTGGCCGCGGCGCAGGCGGAGCTGGCCTCCGCCCGCGCCAAATTGCTCTCCCTCCAGAGGCGGGTTGATGGCGCCGAGTTCGTCGTGCAACAGAGTCGGGAGGAGGTGCTGGAGAGGCGGACGCTGGAGCGCGTTCACGCTCCCATGCTTCAGGATCTTCGAAACAGGGCCAACACTACCCTGGGCCATGTCTGTGACGCGAACGCCCCCCATCCTCAGGTGAATGACTACGCCAGTCACCTCCGCTTCTTCACCGACGTGGTGACACGCCTGGAGGCCCGATCTGACGAAGCTCGCAGGCTCGTGGAAGAGAGGAGTCGCGGCCTACTCGAGTGCGCTTTCTCCCGTGTCTTCAGCCATCTCCTGAACGCCAACCCCGACTTCGATTTCGACGCCGCCATCGCCCCCGTACCTACGGTCGTCCGGGACGACCTGGCGCGGTGGGTAGAGGACAACGTGGACGTGTTGGTCAGGGCCTTCACTTCAGAGGACGACGCGGTGGTGGTCGCCGCAGACGGAGGCGACGTGGTCGACGATGGGGACGTCGGCGCTGGTGATGGTGGCGGCGGCGCCAACGATGGTGACAGCGACGCGAGCGGCGCGTCCGAAGACGACGCGGAGGACGCGACGAGCAACATACCTGGCTAATTCCTGGTCCCTTTACTGCTTCACCCTATATGCAAAAACTCGGGCGTGGCCCCTAAAGATTGTGAGAGCATTTTGGGAGGGGGAGCCCCTCATGTAAGCAAATCATGATTTCTACTCCTTTATGCCGAACCGAGGGTGCGTTTTTGTCGGTCATGAGTCTGATGGCAAGTTTTGCCGCTGCGGCTTACCTTAGCTGGAGCGGGCCCTGAATTGGGTTGTAAGGTCGAGAGTCGCCACGGGGCTCCTGAAGGGTCTGCTGACCCGCCCGAGAGGGCCTCGCGAGGTTCCTGCGCCAATCAGCGTGCGTGGCACGCGTGCTGTGCCCAGCCCCGCTCGTGAGGGGCCCGCGAGGGGGAGGCGGCGACCGTGAGCTCCAGAACAAGGCAAGAACCAGATGGCAAGAAATCGCTTGAACGAGAAAATACACCCCCCGCACGCATCGACAAAAGCTCGACTTCAACTTAAATACAAATCCAGAAAGTAAGGCTACAGAAGAAGAGATCCAAAGCAAATGGCCGCGTCCGGCGCCTAGTCTAGTCTTCTGGTCTTCGAGTCTTCTCACCAGCGCGGAGCTAAGTGCTGCCACTAGGCATGGGAGGGAGCCCCAGGGCCTGAGGCCGGCACCCCTGAGACTCCGGGGCGTGTACAACCCCACTCATTATTACGTGAGAGTGTCACGGGCGGCGAGCTTCACAGGCACTGGGCCTTGTTCACAGGAACCGGCCTTGCTTCATATCGCCAGACGAGGGCCCCGCCTTGCGCCACCCTCGACCACCTTTGAGCCGACTGGCAACCTGGACGACACAAAGGGGGGAAAGGGGACGCCAGCGGTGCCCTCGGCGACCACGGGTCCTCTGCCGGGGGAAGGCTCACCGGCACCTCCCCGACAGAGGGCCTACCTCCGGGCGTTGCCTAGCTTCGCACGACGTGGGGAGGGGCCTTGCTCCTGGCTCCCTCCGTGCGGCCCCCAGCGTGCTTCCCCTGGCGGAAGGGATGCTGCTGTGCCAGGGTCGTCGACCGACGCTGTGACCTGATTCACTTGCAGCCCATGGTTAGCGTAAGCCTGCTCCTGAGAGATTAGCGGTACCCTGTAGTTGTCGCTGGCGCGATCATCGCGGTTCTCCGTCGGTTCCTGGAAGGCTTCAACTCCTAGCGTCCCTTCTTTCCAATCTTCTCCGAGGAACGAGCCAGGGTCGTCCTCTAGCGCGTACTCTTGGTCCATCATGCGGGGCACGTAGGCTTCCGGGGCCGTTACCCCAAACACCTCGCCATAGTGCCCCACACTCCATGTTGCCCGGCCTAGCGCGGCGTCCTGAGGATGGTAGCACGGCATCTCACTGGGACCATGGGAGGCGACGCTTGTGCCGATGCTTGTCGCGGGCGGCACGGGGGCGGTGGATCCCCCGGCGCCGCCGGCTGCACTGGTGTTGACGAAGCCCCCAGGCATACCTGAGGGCGCGTGGTTGCGGCGAGGCCCGCCGTGAGATCCCGTGGTGGCCTGAGAAAGAAGATGAGAGCAGAAGGGCGGCGCTCCCGATGCCGCCGCATCCAGCAGCTCGGCGACGCGTTCCAGCAGTGCATCCCGGCCGCTCTCCATCAGACGACACCGCAGCAGCTCTCGCGCCACCGTGAGCGCTGCCCACATGCTCGCCTGCTCCCGCCGTGTGTGCGACGCTGTTGCTGCGGCGTGGCTTGCTGCCCTTGCAGTGGCTCGCACTTGCTGTGGAGTGAGGGTGGACGACGCCTGGCCGCGCCGCCCGCGCCCCGCAGCGTTGGACGGCGCTCGCGCCACCTGGAGCGCGGGGTCGAGGTCTTCATGGGCAGGTGACACTGCTCGGGCTGGCCAAGCTGCCCAGCAGTCGGAGTCTGGCCTTGGATTGCCGGACATCAGGGTGCAGAGCGTTGGTGGATCGATCGGCGGGGAGGAGGCTCCGGCGCACCCCTACCTGGCGCGCCAAATGTCGGATCTCGGGTTCTGGCAAAACCCTTAAGGTTCGAACTCTGGGGTGCGCGCGAAGTTCTTTCCCTCCTACCGATCCATGCCCTAGCTTGCTAAGATCTCGCGGACGAACTCGACGAACTCACAACACAAGGGACACAAGATTTATACTGGTTCGGGCCACCGTTGCGGTGTAATACCCTACTCTAGTGTGTGGTGGTGGATTGCCTCTTGGGCTGATGATGAACAGTACAAGGGGAAGAACGACCTCCTGAGGTTGAGGTGTTCTTGTGTTCGGTGTGTGGCTAAGGATAAGCTCAAGGCTAGCTTGCCTGCTTCTGTAGCTGGCTCTACTTATATAGGCCCTGGTCCTCTCCCCAAATATTGAGCGGGAAGGGAGCCAACAACGGCGGCCAATTTGAAAGGGGACAGCTAGTACAAGCTATCTTGACAAAAGTGGTCTTCGCCTGCGAAAGGCTCTGGTGATGACGCCGTCTTGGGCTCCACGGTGACCTCCGTCCTGCTGGCCTGCTTGTCTTGGTCTCGTTGCACTGATATGGAAACCTTTGCCCGATGCCTCGGTACTCCGCGCCTGCGCTTGCCCCCTTGGCACCAAAGAGGAAACAAGGACGCTGCGCGCGCTGGCGCCCGCCTAGTGTCGATCGTCATGGCTCACGTCATGAGAGCCTCACAAGGTTTGCCCCGCCTTGATATCTCCGCTCCTCGTGAGCCTACCTGGAGAGGCCGCTCCCGAGGAGGTCTTGCGTCGCCCGCCTCACGAGGCTTGGCCCCTCGCGAGGGTCTTGAATGCCTTGTTGATGAAGATGGGCCGTACAGGCCTGCTCGCATAGCCACGCCATGGGCCGCAGGCAGGCAAGTTTGGGAACCCCCATTCCCAGAACGCCGACAAAAAGAACTATATCCGGCTCTGTATAACAATCACAACCCTCAACCATGAAGGAAAAAATACTTAATCAAAATAAGGTCTGTCAAGTGATGACTTTTTCGGTGAAATGTCACGTTTGGCCTCTTTATCATTTTGAACCATTTTTTGGCCTCCCGCTTCGTGTTTCGAGGCGCGACCTCCATTGACACATCTTGTCAAAACATATATCATGTCTGCTTATTGTGGGATCCTCATCAATACGGGTTTGGGTAATACAACCGTGCCATTCGCACGACCCCTTGGGAACAGGCGAGTTTTAAGGCTTGAGGGAGGCGCTTGATATTCACTGCCTATATAAGTGGATAAAGATCCCTTATTTTTACCCCACGCCTTCTTCCTTCCTCTGCTTCCCCGTCCTTGTGCTCCGGCGCCCAAGCTTCGATCTTTCCCGCCGCCACCAACCTCTTCAGCCATGTTCGGATCCGGCTCACAGGGCAAGTGGGTGGCCACCTCCGTCACGGAGAAGGACGTCAAGGAGCTCCGGGAGGTGGGGTACCTGACTGCGGACGTCGCGCACAGGCCCCCTGCCAGAAAGCAAGTCATCCCCACTCCGGAGCCTGGCGAAAGAGTGGTGTTTATCCCCCACTTCCTCCGGGGACTAGGATTTCCCCTCCACCCATTTGTCCGCGGCCTCATGTTCTATTACGGGCTAGATTTCCATGATCTAACCCCAAATTCTTTCCTCCACATATTGGCGTCGTGGACGTGAAGCCCAAGGTGGTCGACGGGAAACACGCGGACTGCGGCGGCGCCATGGTGAGCAAGCTCCCCAACACCACCTGGCCCAAAGGAGCCTTTGTGGAGACCGTCAAGGTATGGCAGCAGGAGTGGTTCTACATCACGGAACCCCGCGGCGCCAGATGGGCGGCCACTCCTGAGTTCAAATCCGGACCCCTATGCGGCTCGCGTCGTGGACCAACAAGGGTCTGGACTGGGGGTCGACCGATGAAGTGATGATGCTGCAAACGCGCATCAAAAATATGATAGGCAAGAACACCCGTCTCACTGACGTGCTTCAGGTGATGCTTTTCCACCGGACCCTCCCCTGCCAGCGCTGGCCTCTCCATATGTGGGAGTTCAGTCCGGAAGGGTCGCAGAACCTACAACAATTCTTCAGCACAACCCATGAAGAGATCTGGAAGCTGCTCTTCAAGGCCCAAAAGACGTGGCCAAAGAAGACTGATGACATCGGCCTCGACAGTGCGAATCCGGCCACTCCGGTAAGTATTTTGTTTCCGAACATAACTTTGGTTCACAAATCAAAGGGTATACTGAGTTTTTCATTCCTCATTCAGGGCTGGACAATTAAGGCGGAGCGGATCAAGTGTCCGGCTCTGCTACCTGAAGACCCAGCCACTCCTCTGTTAACAAGGATGCTGGCCCCGACGCCGTATCAGGCACCGGAATAGAAGGCCAAGAAGAAGAGCAAGGAGGCCAAGGGTGGCCTTCGCCATAAAGGTACTTCAGGCGCAGTGTCCAGAGATACTGAAGCTCTCTCCTCCCATGAGGGACATGAAGATGAAGAGGAGGAGGAGGCAGAAAGCAATTCTCCCCTTAAGGGGAGGAAGAAGAAGAAGGGCCGCCTCCGTAGACCCGGAGGCGTCCAAGAGGGGAAAGATAACCCTCTTGGGTGGTTTGGACACGGATGCCGAACACCCCCCCCCCCCAAGAGGCGCGCCAGGGAAAAGCCCCTGGCCACATCGTATGTGCCAAAGGATAGTTTACAGATACCGGTCTTTTATGATTGTGATATAACATATTGTATTGTGTGTTTCAGTCCGGCCCGCGACCTCCCCCAACCATCATCATCTGAGGGGAACTCTCTGGCACCGGAGATGGTGGTTAGCGAGATGCCTCCGCGAGCCTCTCCACCAACCACCGTGGATGACACCAGGGTCTTGTCTCGAAGGGCCTCTCCGGGCCACGGAGAGGTGCGGGAGGCCGCCAAGACGGCCCAAGAGGGTAATGCCTCGGCTGCCGAGAACATGGGGGGTGCAACCCCCATGGAGACTGAGGACGGTGGTCCTGACCGGTCCGGCCCCTAGCCGAACACCATTCCGGAGACCCATGTGGCTCCGGAATCAAGCGAGCAACCCCCTTCAAAGGAGGGGGGAGCGCCAACTCCGGCGACGACCTCCACTAATCCGGAGGGGCCAAACATTGGTGGAGGCACTGCGACGTGCTTCCATCATGGAGGAGCACCGCACCCTGATGGGTGTGGTGTTTGAGAAGGTTTAGTCCAACAAGAGCGGGCTGAACGAAGCCTTCACCAGCCTGCTAACAGGCTTTGAGGTACGCGATGTAATATTCTTAGTTACTTTTCATATGAAAAATATGCCTGTGTATAGATAGTAGCCCCTGAGACTCTGTTCGGTTTTGAAAAACAGCCGAACAGAGGATCAAGTAATAATCGCAGGAGGTAACGTACTTGTCTATTGGTAAACAGGCTTCCCTATTCGCGGCGACTGCCCAGGCCGCTGAAGTTTCCGAACTCAAGCGGAAGCTGAAGCTGGCCGATGATGATATCGACCGCATTAACAAGCGGTTCAATGAGGTGCAAGGTATGTTTTAAAAGATTGTTTACGTGCCTGAAGTGATATTCAAATGTGCAGTTTAAGCTCATGCGCTGGCATGAATATGATTGCAGGTAGCACGGCTGAGGTCGAGACCCTCAAGAGCACCCTTGCGCAAGCCAAAGAGCAGGCGAGGGTGAGCAAAGCGGCTTCTGCTGCGGGTTTAAAGGCCGAGTAGGTCGCCCGCCGCCAGTATGAGGAGAGGGTGACCGAGGTGGAGCAAGAGCTCAAGGATGCCGCCGCCAAGTGCGAGGCCTTGGAGGAGAAGAATACGGCCCAAGCGGTCGATCTCGCCAAGGCTCTCCAGGAGGCCAAGGAGGCGCGGACTGAGTCCCGGGCAGCTCGTGAGGAGATCCGGCAAGCCGAACAAATAGCGGCTGGTAAGTCCTTTCTTTTGTGGAGTATATTTGGCAGTCAGAGATATTCCTTGCTCACTCGGCTGTGAAGTTCTCCAGACACATTTGTGGATCTTCCGAAGTTGCTGCCGACGCCGCGCAATTCTTCCGAGCTCAGGAGGGACACACGACGGAGAAGCTCTTCTGGTCACAGTTCCTGGTGCCGGAGCATCGGGGTTATTGAACAACCAGATGATGCAATGGGCGGAGCTGCATAGGATGTCCGGATCGGCCATGAAGGATGTCATAGGCCGGCTATGTCCAAACAAACCCATTCCTAGCAGCTACTTCGGCCTGGTGAAGGGACTCGCCGACGCACTGCCCGGAGTGGAAGCTGGGAAGCGCTCGGCGTGCATAGAGGGTGCGCGGATGGCCTTCTCCCATGTCAAGATGCACTGGGCGAAGATGAAGGCCACCGTCGTGGCGACTGAGGGCCCTCCCGAAGGCATGGACCACCGCAAGCCGGAGCGGTATTTTGACGACGTCCCGGGGGTTGCCCACATAGTAGAGGGCCAATGCTCAAAGGATATCATGTTTGAGTGAATGTATCCGAGCTGTCTAGGTGTTGTTTGATGAACTGAGGCTTTGTAATATTGTTATGACTTTATCTGAAATTACTTTCCTCCTGCACGGCTGTTTTTAATTCTGAGAGTTTACCAGTCGTCGGCTTTAGCCCCCACGTAGATGCTATGGGGGTGTTCGGAATAGCGCACGATCACACTTGACCCAACGTCTTGGTCCGTAAAGGAGGTATCTGCGCAGCGAACTAGGCAATCAGACTATGCGGCTTTATCACTTTCACTTAGCCATAGGAGTTTGACGGTGGGACTAAGTACTAGCCCCCGGTGCGTATGCGGCGATCCGAACTGGGATGCCTTACGCGCGTGACTGGATGAAGGCCAGTCCTTTGTATAATACGGAAGAAATTGCAAGAGATTTAGAGTAAGTTGCCGAACCGCCGAACAGCTCTCGCCTTATCATGACAGTCAGTTTTCGGATTTCTCTACTGAGGTGTTTGACCCGGCGAACCAGAAACATAATCGCAGTAGTTCTCCCTTTACTACCTTAGCCGAACAAGCGGAACGTAAGGTAGTAATCACAGTAGCCGGGCAACCCAACTATTGACCAAAGACATGATTCGGAGCTGATGCATATAATGCGATGTTCGGGACGCCGAAGTGTACTATAGAAGTGTTCGGACTTTTTTTTAAATATATGTGGCCGAATAGAGCCCCTGGTACTTAGGCCATAGCAGAGTATATATGGCAATCTGACGCAAAGGGGGAATACAGATTGTCAAATAAACCAAAAACAAACAAGGGTTGGTAAAAAGTGTTTCCCTTATAATCTGATTGATACGTCAAAACGTGCTATTCCAGATAATGCCATAAACATCATGGCTATTTTACATGCCGAGAATTTGTGAACGAGGGAAAGTTGTATACAGGGCCTAAAAAAGAGAAAGGTAGTCTTGAAGATTCCCTAGACACCCTGCTGCACGTGTGCGCCGCTTTTCGCCTTGGTGCAAGATCCTTTGAGAGGAGCAATCGATGATCGTTTAAAAAAAGGGGCCTGCAAAAGGGCCCTTGTACGACCGTGAAGTTACTAGGTCTTAACGAACCTCTGATACGAGAGGAGAGAGGAAAAAAATAAAAGGGAAGAAAAATGTTTAAGGTCCGAATAGGGTCGAGCCGCACTATGAACCTCGGCCGCAATGTGCCTCCGTCGTTGCCCAAGGTATTTTAAGTGCGTAGTTATGCACACACTGTACATATGCCGCGGTTAGATGGGGTGATTGACGGAGGCGGAACTGCTAGTCCATCTCTGGATTGATCAAGTTGTCGTTCTGCAGGGTAGGCCGGACTCGTTTAACGGTTTCCGGAGGCTTGATGGCCGATGAAGTGTTTGTCTTGATGAGGCCGCTATGTACCTCGGATGCAAGGGCCGCGGTGTGCTCCTAAGTACGGAGGGAGCGCTCCATATTTCCATTGACTGTGATAACGCGACAGGGTCCAGGCATTTTGAGCTTTAAGTAAGCATAATGTGGGACTGCATTGAAGCGGGCGAAGGCGGGACGTCCAAGCGGTGCGTGATAACCACTACGGAAGGGGACGATGTCGAAGATCAGGTCTTCGCTTTGGAAGTTGTCCGGCGAACCGAAGACTACTTCCAATGTTAAAGAACCCGTGCAGCGGGATTCGACGCCGGGTATCACTCCTTTGAAGGTGGTGTTACTAGGCTTGATTCTTGATGGGTCAGTACCCATTTTACGAATAGTGTCTTGATAAATCAAGTTAAGACTGCTGCCGCTGTCCATAAGGACTCGAGTGAAATAGAACCCATCAATAATTGGATCGAGGACCAAAGCTGCCGAACCTCCATGACGGATACTGGTCGGGTGGTCCCTGTGATTGAACGTAATCGAACAAGCCGACCACAGGTTGAATTTAGGGGCGACAGGCTCTACGGCGTAGATGTCCCTTAGTGCGCGCTTGCATTCCCTCTTTGGGATATGTGTGACATATATCATGTTCACTGTTTTCACCTCAGGGGGAAATTTCTTTTGTCCCCCTGTGTTCGGTGGGCAGGGCTCTTCATCGTCCTCGCTTGGCGGCCCTTTCCCCTTATGTTCGGTATTTAACTTACCGGCCTGTTTAAAGACCCAACAGTTTCTGTTGGAATGATTGGCAGGCTTGTCACGGGTGCCATGAATCTGGCAAGGCTGATCGAGTATTTTGTCCAAATTGTATGGACCATCTTTATTTCCTTTGAATGGCTTCTTCTGCTCACCGGGTTTAGAGCCACTGAATCCGGCGTTAATCGCTGTGTCTTCAGTTTCTTCATTGTTGATTCGACGCTTATGTTTGTTGCGTCTTGGCCTGCCATTGCCATCCCTGGCTTCGGAGGTGCCAGGGTCGCTGGTACTGTTGCTTCTACGGGCCAACCAGCTGTCCTCTCCCGCGCAAAAGCGGGTCATGAGTGTGGTAAGAGCTGCCATAGACTTTGGTTTTTCCTGGCCGAGGTGTCGGGCGAGCCATTCGTCGCGGACGCTATGTTTAAAGGCCGCGAGGGCTTCGGCATCCGGACAATCGACGATTTGGTTCTTTTTAATTAAGAACCTAGTCTAGAGTTTGCGGGCTGACTCTCTGGGTTGTTGGACTATATGACTAAGGTCATCGGCATCCGGAGGCCGGACATAGGTACCTTGGAAGTTGTCTCTAAAGGCATCCTCCAGATCTTCCCAACTACCAATGGAGTTTTCTGGGAGGCTGTTTAATCAGTGTCGTGCTGGTCCTTTCAGCTTTAAGGGGAGGTACTTGATTGCATGGTGATCGTCACCGCGAGCCATGTGAATATGGAGAAGAAAGTCCTCAATCCATACCGCAGGATCTGTCGTTCCATCATATGATTTGATGTTTACGGGTTTGAACCCTTCTGGAAACTGGTGCTACATTACCTAGTCAGTAAAGCATAAGGGGTGTGCAGCGCGTCTGTATCGGGCAACGTCATGACGGAGTTCGGATGACATCCATGTTCGGTTTTCAGCCCGGGTGAGGTTATGCCTATCACGCCAGGCTTGATGGCCATCTTCTCGCATTGGGGCACGCCCCCTTGACCCATAGACTGATCTAGCTTGACCGGCTCTATTGTCTAGACCCTGGCGTAAGTCATAGGTGTATCCGGGAGCCGTCGCCTCTTTGCACTACAAAAAAAGACACTTCCGTGATGATACATGTTTGTCACAGTAGGTCGCATTTTTGTCATGCATGTACATCCATGACAAATTTATGACAGAATCAAGATAGTCATACCTGTGCTATCGTAGAAGTGTTCCATGACATTACCAAAATTATCATCACGGAAGTGTCCACTTCCATGATGATAAATCGCGCGTCACAGAAGTGCTTTCGTCAAGGGTGACCGACACGTGGCATCCACCGCAACGGAACGCCGTTAAGCTATCGGGTCCGGTTTTGGATCCGATAACCCGTTAACAGCCCCGACCAATGGGGATTTTCCACGTGTGAAATCATCATTGGCTGGAGGAAACACGTGTCGGCTCACCGTTGGGACAGATGTCATCCACTCATTGGACACAAAGCGCCTATGATACGTCGACACGTGGCACGGCCCAACAAAGGCCCATTCCTGTGAAAAGGCCGGCCCGTTTGACTTGGTCAAAAGGTGGCGGGCCGGCCCACAGCAAGCCTGTTAATGGCCTGTTCGCATATAGCCCATTTACAGCCCGCTAACCCAGGGCCCGTTTACGGCCTAACCGAATTAGGCCCAGTAGCGTCATCTGGGCCGTCCAATATAATTCTAGCCCGTTTTAACTTCCGGACCATGTTTGGCCCATGACGTCTTTCGGCCCATATGAGGCCCTTATTACTCTCGGCCCATTAACGGCCCGTGGTAAAACTGGCCCGTAATGAACAGTGTATCACTTTATACCCATTAACGGCCCGTGGTGAAACTGGCCCGTAATGAACAGTGTATCACTTTATACCCATTAACGGCCCATTATTCCGTTGGGCCATTTCCAGCCCATGTTATCTTTCGGCCTTCTCAGGGCCTATTTATTCTTGGGCTCATTTCCAGCATTCGGCTACTTATGGCCCGTTACTGCCATTTTCTGGTTGTGGGCCAAATTCAGCCCGTGGTTACAGTCAGCCCGTTTGTGGCCCGTTAATACATTGGGCCGTTTTCATAGCATCATCAAATACGACCTATTAACGACAGCCTGTTAAGGTCGGCCCATGAACGGATGACTCCAACTCTAGCCCGTTTATGGCCATAATGCGGTCTGTTTTTGGCCCATGTTTAGCCAATCGATCATACGACCCGTCTAAGGCCCATTGATAATACGGCCCATAGAAGGCCCATTGTTTCTACGGCCCGTAGAAGTCCCATTGTTTCTACGGACCGTAGAAGGCCCATTGTTTCTACGGCCCATAGGAAGCCCAACGTCACTACAGTAAATATGTAGACCATGGCCTGTTAAAGGCGGGAAACTACTTGTAACGCCCCGGATCCGATGCACCAGGTGTCTTCCAGTTATTCGCCGTTGTTGCCATGTCATTTGCTTGCGTGTTGCATTTTGCCATGTCATCATCTGCATTTCATCTGCATGTTTTTCAAAACTTGCATCCGGCCTTTTTCCCCGTTGTCTGTTTCGCGATCCGACACACTCGCACGCGCCCATCGCCCCTCTCAGATCTTGTTTCGTGAGCGGGAGAAAAAGTTCTCGGAATGGGCCGAGATTTGCCGAGTGGCCTTGGTATATCACCGGTAGACCACCCGTCAAATTTCGTTCCATTTGGAAGTCGTTTGATGCCCCAACGGTTAACCGAGTTAACCGAAACCCCCTTCTCTTTGCAGCCCAGCACCCCTTTACACAGCCCACCTAGCCCATCCAACTGCCCTCCATGCTCTCCGCCGTTCGATCACGATCGTGTGGGTAAAAACCGCACCCCATTTGGACTCTCCTAACTCCCTCTACCTATATAAACACCCCCTCCCCCGAAATTCGTGGATGAATCCACCCTAACCCTAGCCATCTTCTTCCCCTCGCAGCCGGACATGTCCACCCGCGCCGGACGTGTACGCCGGCCACCTCACTCCAACCAATTGGGCGTCGCCACGTCACCCCGCCGCCGCCCGCAGCCAATCCGGCGTCGCCACCTCGCCCCGCGCCACCTCACCCGCGCCTCTCCCTCCGCCGCGGCCCGCTCAGGCCTGCGCGGGGCCCGCCCGAGCCCATCCGGGGCCCGAGCGCCGCCCGCGCGCCGCCGCCCGTCCCGTCTCCTGGCTCCCTCGACCCCCGCGCCGGTGCCCTGCCGCCGGCCACCTCGCCGCCCGACGCCGGCGACCTCGGCCGCCGCCGCCGCGGAGCCCGTCCGCCGCAGCCCGAGCGCGCCCCGCGCCCCCGGCCGACCCTCCGGACTCGCCGCCCTGCCGTCTCGCCGCCCACCGGCGACCTCGCCCCGCCGCCGCTCCTCGCCGCCCCGTGCCGGATCCGGCGAGATCCGGCCGGAGGGCCGCCTCGCGCCCGGATCCGCCTCTCCCCCGAGCTCCAGCCTCCTCCCCCGCAGCTCCGGCGTCCTCCCCGTCTACTCCGGCAAACTCCGGCCCTGCATCGATATCCGTGCGAAAACCCTAGATCCAGATCCGAGAGGGGTATATTTTCCAAGTCCCGAATCTGCAACATTTTTATGCCTTGTTTATCATGCCATAACTCCATGTGTGCTGCTCCGTTTCATGCATATAATATGTCAAAATGTTCATCTTGAGATGCTCTTCATTGTGTTCCATTGTGCCATGCTTGTTTGAGTTCATCTTGATGCCCTAATCAGCATTGCAAGTGTGCTATATGATGTTAACTGCTGTCTATTTACAGAACTTGATGATTTGTCTTTTTCATTGCATTTTGTGTGTGCATCCTATGAGCATGAGCTCTACATGTGTTTTGAACTAAATCATGCCATCTTTACAGGAATGCTTGTCTTGTATTTTTGTGATCTATGTGGTGACTAGCACAAGCATGCAAAGTAGCATCCATGATGTTGCTGATTTCTGTGACTTGGTTTTTTGCCAAGTCTGTAGCTGTAACATTGTGATGCCATGTTAACCTGCTCCTACCATGAGTTACATGCATAATCTGGAGATATTCACTAAGGATGTGTTGTTATACATGTTATTCCCTATCGATACATGCCTTGGTTTGCATTTTTAGCTTGCTGTAGGTTGTTGCTATCTTGCTCCAAACTTGCTAAATAATGTTGCTGTCAGCCTGTTAACATGAGGTTCAGTTTTGACATGTGTTTTTACTAGTGATCTATGCACCCTATGAACTTGCTCTTGCCATGCTTAGCTTTATAATTATGCCGTCTTACTGTTGGATGCCTTCACATGCCATGAAATGCTTTATGATGAGTGATTTGAGCTCGCAAAGATGCCTTCATAATTCTGTTTATGCCATGCTCAGTTTTTCTGCCAAGTCTGAATCTGTTTATGGAACTTGCTATGTTTACATGGGTGCCATCGTATCGTCTGTGCCTTTTTGGCTCGTGATCAGTAAGGCACTTTTGTTCTATGCAATTAGTATATTCATGACATGCATTTGGTTGCTATGATCTGTTCTGGTAGCATGTTGTTTTCTTTCTTTAAACATTGCAACCTGATGTTATTTCTGTCTTGTCCAGTAATTTCTGCCAAGTCTGTGAAACTGTTATTATTTGCAATCTTGCCATGTCCTTTTGAACATGTTCTAGTGATTTCTGGGAATAGCTCAGTGTTCATGTTTTGCAACGCTTTACCTGCACATCACGCCCATGTCATTTGTTGTCATGTTGAGGTGCTGTAGCATATTGTTTTGATGTGTGCTAAATGCCTAGTTGCTGTTTTGGACAGATTGTTGCTATATCTTGTTTGGAGTGTATGTGTTGCACTGTTGCTCCGTTTTGAGTGTGTTCTATATGTAACTTGCTTAGAATTGCATGTAGTTTCATGTTAACTTGTTGGATCCATGTTTTGAATGTGTTTTCTTGATGTTTGGATGCAATTTGCATCATAGCCATGTTTAACTTGTTTTGCTCATATCTTCTAGGCCGTAGCTCCGAATGAAACGAACTTTATATGTAACTTGACTAGAATTTCGTGTAGATCATCTTGGTGCATCTTAACTTGCTGTTTAATAACTTGAACATAAGGTTTATTCAGATCTGGACCAATTTCGAAATTTGCATATGAGGACTTACCGGAATTGTTAGATGTTGTTTCCGGCCTCATTTAAACTTGCCGTGATGTGTTGTTCTTGTATGCATCATCTCTTGCCATGAGTAGCTTCATATAGCCTTGTTATGCATCATACTTGGTTGTGCATCATGTCTTGTTTATGTGTTGTGTGTTTACCTTGTTGTTTGCTTCTTTCCGGTTGTGCTTCTTCTCGTTAGTTCCCGTTTCGTTGCGTTCGTGAGGATCCGTTCGTCTACGCTTGGTTCGTCTTTGTGGCTTCATATTCTTCATGGACTCGTTCTTCTTCCTAGAAGGATTTCAGGCAAGATGACCGTTACCCTGGATCTCACTACTATCATTGCTATACTAGTTGCTTCGTTCTATCACTATGCTGCGCTACCTATCTCTTGCTCTTCAAGCCTCCCAAATTGCCATGTCAGCCTCTAACCTTTTTCATCCTTCCTAGCAAACCGTTGTTTGGCTATGTTACCGCTTTGCTCAGCCCCTCTTATAGCGCTGCTAGTTGCAGGTGAAGATGAAGATTGCTCCATGTTGGATTATGTTTATGTTGGGATATCACAATATCTCTTATATTATTAATGCATCTATATACTTGGTAAAGGGTGGAAGGCTCGGCCTTATGCCTGGTGTTTTGTTCCACTCTTGCCGCCCTAGTTTCCGTCATACCGGTGTTACGTTCCTTGATTTTGCGTCCCTTACGCGGTTGGGTGATTTATGGGACCCCCTTGACAGTTCTCTTTGAATAAAACTACTCAGCAAGGCCCAATCTTGGTTTTACCATTTGCCTACCTAAGCCTTTTTCCCTTGGGAGTCGCGCTCCCGAGGGTCATCTTTATTTTACCCCCCAGGCCAGTGCTCCTCTGAGTGTTGGTCCAAACTAGAGCCCTTTGCAGTGCCACCTTGGGGAAACTTGAGGCCTAGTTTTAGTTGTACGGATTGCTCATCCGGTGTGCCCTGAGAACGAGATATGTGCAGATCCTATCGGGATTTGTCGGCACATTCGGGCGGCTTTGCTGGTCTTGTTTTACCATTGTCGAAATGTCTTGTAAACCGGGATTCCGAGACTGATCGGGTCTTCCCGGGAGAAGGAATATCCTTCGTTGACCGTGAGAGCTTATAATGGGCTAAGTTGGGACACCCCTACAGGGTATAAACTTTCGAGAGCCGTGCCCGCGGTTATGTGGCAGATGGGAATTTGTTAATGTCCGGTTGTAGAGAACTTGACACTTGACTTAATTAAAACGCATCAACCGCGTGTGTAGCCGTGATGGTCTCTTCTCGGCGGAGTCCGGGAAGTGAACACGGTTTCTGGGTTATGTTTGAAGTAAGTAGGAGTTCAGGATCACTTCTTGATCATTGCTAGCTTCACGACCGTTCCGTTGCTTCTCTTCTCGCTCTTATTTGCGTATGTTAGCCACCATACATGCTTAGTCGCTGTTGCAACCTCACCACTTTACCCCTTCCTTACCCATTAAGCTTTGCTAGTCTTGATACCCATGGTAATGGGATTGCTGAGTCCTCGTGGCTCACAGATTACTACAACACAGTTGCAGGTGCAGGTTTTGCGATGATCATGACGCGAGAGCGATGTTGCTTGTTTTGGAGTTCTTCTTCTGCTTCTTCTTCGATCAGAAGATAGGTTCCAGGTCGACAGCCTGGGCTAGCAGGGTGGATGTCGTTTGAGTTTCTGTTTCTGTTCATCCGTAGTCGGATGTTAATCTTATGTATGATGTATTGATGTATTCTTGCGGCATCTGTATGCCTTGTATGTATCCCATCTATTATGTAATGTTGATGTAATGATATCCACCTTGCAAAAGCGTGTCAATATGCGGTTCTATCCTTGGTGGGACCTTCGAGTCTCTTTAGGATAGTATCGCATATTGGGCGTGACACTACTATAGGTTTAGACCTGCTAATGGCCCAAGATGATTATAGCCCCACATTTTGGCCCATATGAGTAACAAGCCGGCCTGAAGACCGACAACACTGAGATCCACTGAACCTTCCGGCCTAAATTACAGCATACCGACCAAAGAATAAACCTAGACTATACAACAAAGAAATTACGGCATATTAGGAATCAAAGTTCGCTACCCGGTGATAATAAAGCGCAACATGACCGCGGATTACATACACTGGGCATCAAAGGTCGCCACCAGTGCATATAAACGCGCCGACAAAAGAATATACAAAACTGAGAGCACTTCAGAAGGCACTAGACCTGGCAAGCTCGGGCCCCCGCAAGCAGCCGAACAAGCTGATGAGACCTCAGTTGTGTCAACGATAGATGCTTCATCCCTAGCTGTATGGCACCATAGTGCGCAAGGCAGTCCTCTGACATCTTCATTACATCTTTGACTTCAAGTCGGAGCTGAGCTGAAGCAAGCCTTTTCGCTTTAAGTTGAGACTGAAGAAGTCGAACTGATTGAGGCAGCGACTGCACAGAGGTTGTCTCACACCTGCTGGTGAGTAGCTTCAACTCACTATCTTCATCAAGACAGGACCTTGGGGTCATCTCGCTGTCCTCAAGATGGTTTGGCTCACTATCTTTCCTAAAGTTCTGCCTGGCATAAGAGATATGACTCTGAAAGAGAAACAAGGAGACACGTAACAGGTTTCACAATTATATAAGCAAATAAATGGACCTGTTCTGCATAAGGAACATGTTTTTACAACTACAATTTAAAATTGGTAGTTGTTGCAAACATCGAATCAGATGTAAACATCGGTGGAGGAAATGATGCCTATCCAAATCTATACTAGAACAAAGTTTGAAGGCTTGAGAAGGATGAACTTACATTACATGTTAACACGGGCTGGACAAAGCCCTTCTCCATGTTGATGGAAAGATAATTCAATAAATTCCCCGAAGAAAATTCTTTATAAGAGTTGCCATTGTTCTACATTTTGCAAAGAGTAAATATAGATCAAATAATATTGGAAGAAATAGAGGATAATGAAGCTCAGGTGCAGACTGATGATACATAATCAAATAGCAATTAATTAAGTACATCGTTACAAGGCAAAAGGTACTGACAAGAGGAATGCAGACATCAACGTGTGCAGTGGCATAGGCTTTATTCAAAATTTTGGTAAGAGTAAATGTAGATATGATAATTTGGAGAAAGTGGAGGGCAGGGCAGATAAGATGCAGAGTAATGCTAGACAATCAACTATCTCGTGATGCATGTACAGTAATACCACCACCGTCCGTTATTAGTTGTCACTAAAATGGATGTATCTAGCACTATTAAGTTCTAAATACATCCAATTGATCAACAATTAATTTGATACAGAGGGAGTACATGACAACAGGTACTTACATGAGCAATCCAAAACTTCATAACCATTGTGTTAATTCTACATTTATCTAAGAGTAAATATAGATCTTATAATTTCAAGCAAAGGGAGGATAAAGAAGCGAACATTTACAGTGATGCTACATAATTAAACAACAATGAGTGTAAGTATGCTGACAAAGGGCAAGAGGTACTAACAAGAGCAATGCAGAGCCCAACATTGTCGTGAGATCCTATGACCCTTTGAGCAAGGAGATTCATCTGAAATTAGTTTTCATACAAGAGAGAAGGTAAGGCACATGCAGAAATTTAGGAGTTCAAATTTTGAATTGATATCATAGACAACACCTGACACTGGGCTGTCAGCGGTTCTAATAGGGGTTTGGCCACTGGAGTAGGGGTAAAGTCTGTTACAGTTGGTCCTGTGTTTTCTGTGGCTGCTGATCTATCTGATTTAACAGGTATCACTACCTTTTCCAAATACCTAGTTTGTACTCCTTGAGGATCTGCAATCACCCTCTTCCTTTTGGACATCTATTACGAAAGAACAACATTTGACTGGAAAAACATAGTATGACGACACATGGAATAGGTACAGAAAATGGATAGGTATGGCATATACTCATATATGATGCTTAAACTAAGCAGATGGTGTAACAAAGTAGAAGTAATGCAAGAGGTCAGATGCAAAATATGTGCGACCAATACAACCTTGCCAAGTTAGAGCATGCACCTTGATGGGTGAATAAGATAGGGCATCCTTCACCATGCCAAGTTTGTTAGCCAGTGGATCGTTCCGCAATATTCCTCTCGTGCGCCCATTCTCATATTCATTTTGATAATGTTCAATACCTGACATGCATGAAAACATAAAAACAAGTGAGATTATCTTTGTAATGCAGAAGTGATTCTAATCCAATACTTCCTCCTTGTAAACCCCTTTGTGCTATCTCTGCAACTTCTAAGAGGTGCCATGCATGCTGTAATTTGGTGTGTGCATTAATATAATGTGGCCTACTACTCAAAATATGAGAGCTCCAGAAGTGATGATACTTCGCAGATGACAGCTTCAACATATAGTAAAGAAGAACAAGTCGACCTGACCTGACAGATTCAAAATATACTAAGGGAGAATAACTCGACCTGACCAGTCGACCGCAAGAGAAGAGGATCATCTTAAAGAAGAGCAGAAGAGCAAGCAAATTGAAGATATTACAAGTCTTTCTATACAATGTCCGTTGGCCACCCATGATGAACCAGAGCGCACAGAGAAATACTATTCCTTCCGGTCTCTCCATATGTGGCTCACATGCATTTCAAAACTAAAGTAGGAACATTTAGCTGACCAATTAAACATCTCTCAGTTTTACTAATATCAGCATAATATCAGATTTGAATTTGTACAACTAAGCTTGTTTAGCTTGATGGGTGGAGCAGTGCTATTACGACACGAACCATGTAGGCTGATCGTGGCATCATAAAATGGGGAAATCGTAAGCATGATGAGTATAGTGTTGACCGTGGAAGTGGGATGGCAGATCTGAAGCTGCAAACCGTGCAAAGGGTAGTTAGCAACCGATATTTGCTTTGAAATAACAACTAAGATTTGGTATGAACAAGAAAGTACAGTCAACAAGTGACAAAGAAATGCAATTCTGCTGTCTCTCTATATGTCACGACATGCATTTGGAAACTCAAGTGGGACCTTTAGCTAACCAATTAAATGTGTCTGTTAACTAATATCAGTATCATATCACAATCATATTTGAACAACTAAGCTTTGGAATTTTGAGTGTTGTGTTGTTTAGCTTGAAGGGTGGAGTAATGCTAGTATGACAGAAAGCACCTACGCAGATCATAGTAGAGTAGATAAAAGGGGAAAACCCTAAGCATCAAGAGTAAAATCAGGAAAGTGGAACTAGCTGGACCAGTGGGTGGCGCACATGCTTTTTGAAACGAATATAGGAACATTAGGTGACCAATTAAATGTTCTCTGTTTTAGTAATATGAGCATCATATCAGATTCGTATTTCAACACGTAAGCTTTGGAATTATGAGTGGCATGTTGTTTCGCTTGATGGGTTGAGGTCTTGAGGAGCAGTGCTAGCACGACACGAAGCAGGGAAGCACCTATGATGATGGTAGTGAATATAAAGGGGGGAAACCATAAGCTTTAAGAGTATAGTGACCGTGACATGGCGGATCTGAAGGTGCAAACCAGACAAAGCTACTTCGCAACCAATGTTTGCATTCAACTAGCCACTACGATTTGGTACGGACAAGAAAAGTACAGTAAACAATTTAAGATCTATTTTCCGGGTGAGATCAATAACTTAAGCACATATGGAAGAGTACCACCTCTCTTGCGACGCCGTGTAGGCCCCTGCTGATACGTTGAGGGTGCTGCGGGTGCGATGGCTGTCAGCGGCGGGGAAGAAGACTTTAGATGGAAGACGGCCGGGTTGGGGGATAGATCATGTTGCCGTGGACGAGGCGGTCGTAGGAGCGGCAACGACAAAGTGGACGACGGCGCCGATGAAGCGAGACGACGCGATGAAAGGATCCTGGTCCGGCGCCGTGGATGCGAGACGTCCATCTCTTGCAGTGGACGATGGGGTAGGGGTAGCGGCTCCGGCAAGGTGGAGGATGGGGTGGCGGACGGAGGAGGCTGGCCGTAGTGCGGAGGTTGTCGTGGAGTCGACGGTGTATGAATGGGGAAATGGAGGGGGAGGGGGATCTCAAACTTTGGGACGCGCTTGTCTGAAATGTGGGGAAGTTACGAACTTATCCCCCGTTTAAAATTTCGGACATCACGTCGGTTGGGGATAGGACGGTAATCTTGCATCTCCCAAATATTGCCGGTAACAATTTCGGGCGAGGAGAGGGTGTTTTGCCGCCCACGGTGTATGAACGGGGCTGACAGGTAGGGCGGTTGTGTCACGTCTGAGGGAAGTTACACATCTGCCCCTATTTAAAATATTAGCCTACATCGATTTTGGATGAGGAGAGTTTGTTTTGCCGCCCACCGTGGATGAATGGGGAAATGGAGGGAGAGACACATGTCTTTCGGACGAGCTTGAATCAAATGTGTTTTGCTGCCCACGTTTGGCGCCCACCGTGTCTGAATGGGCTCAGAGGCCGTCGTGTCACATCTGATTGAAATTACTAGTCTACCCCTATCGACAATAGTATAAATCCGGTCGATAAGGATGTCAAGTGTCAGGGGTAGACAGTAATTTCCATCTCGCAAACACTTGCTTCGGGTAGCCCACAAATGATAGTGGGTGTTTAGCCGCTTCGTTCAAAACTTGGGAGAATTAGCATTCACGTTTGCCCTCGGCCCTGGCAACTAAATCCAAATCCAATTTTTATTCGATTACGAATATCCACAGATAATTCTACGTTTTGTTATTTATTTCTTCAAAACCACAACAAAGATTTATTCCACCTTTATATATGATTATGATTTAGAAATGCCGTGATCTTCGAATTTAGTAGGTTGGATACACTTTGAGTCAAACAGTTATTTCATCCAATACAATATGCTCACACGAAAAACAGTTCACCTTATGTCAATCATAGAAGTACTGAGGATTACCTCGCCTAAAAAATTCGGATCATTACAACACATGGACAACATAGGGGGTCTTACAACATAATCCATTCAGAGACATGACACAACATGCAAGTACAATAATCTAATGACAATTTCCACTGCTATCTAAAGAAGAACTGGGATTACCCTGGGCTTCAGATAGCAGAAGCAGCAGGACCTCCTCCGTCTTCAAATGCAACATTCTTACTTCCTCCATTTCTTGTGTTGCTTGCATAATGCGTGTAGCTAATTGCATAATTTCCAGCTTCATGATCGAGATTACCTCATTCATGGCAGCCACACCATCTCTTTCTGCCTCTAGTAGAGCCTCAAGAACTATAATATCTGTGCCCAGACTGCTCTCTGGCGGTGTTGCCTCTGAACTGCTACCATCTGGTAACATGGATGGCGCACTGCTTCCAGAAATAGATTCTGGGGTTGTACATTGTGTCCTAGTGTGAATGGCATCCTGAAAGGTTTCCGCTGGACAAAAGTAAGAGATAGTTATCAGATGATCCAGGCAGTAAGCTTACATGGTAAACGACATACGAATTATTGCCGAGCATGGCAAGCTATATTTAAATGGTTCGAAGCAGCATCAGCGGAAAAGAAATTAAAATGATAAGATGAAACTAGGGATGTAAGTGGCAAATAAACGACATCTGCCAGTTCCATCTAGTTAGTTTTTGCTAGCTCCCTGGTTCATTTTCCTCAAAAAACAAAAATTCTTTTGGACTATCATACCACTAGTGGACTTTAATCGGCATTAAACGGGACCCAGTTGACATCCCTAGTTGAAAGGGAGTGTACCACCGCTAAGTTGCCAAGGCATCTAAGCAGTTGAAATAATCTGAGAAAGCACTTAACAGTGTGGCCTCATATAAACTACGAAGACAATCTTGTGATGAAGTTCAGAGGAAAAGTTAAGGACTCAAATGAACTAGGCATGCATTTCTTTACGATAATACAGCAGGCACTGCTGATATATTGGCCAACTCAGGTATAGTGTTGGGGATATTACCACTGGGCGTAAACCGGCCAGGAGAGGCTGGGTTAACTTCATAAGTAGTTCATTTGTATCTGAAGCCCATGAAGACAGACGGTGATGCTTCATGGAGGCCCAGGGCCCAAAGCCGGTTTAAGGCATGTAGACACAAACCGGCATTGAGATGTAAACTTGTGTTGTAAGATATGCGTAGCAGAGACCGAGCCAGACAAGATTATGAGCCGGCCTCGGAGTCTGTAAACCGCCGGGCGTCAACCCATGTATATAAGGGGACGACCCGACGGCGGTTCAGGGACAACAGACAACAACTCGAGACTCAGGCAAAGCGTATTCGCTCCCTGGTCATCGAAACCCCATCAATTCCATCACAACTAGACGTAGGCTTTTACCTTCATCGAAGGGGCCGAACTAGTATAAAACTCTCTTGCGTCCTTTGTCCGCTTTAACCCCTTCAAGCTAACCCGTAGCGATGGCTCCACGACTAAGTCCTTTCTCTAGGACATCTGTCATGACAAAACCATGACAGTTGGCGCCCACCGTGGGGCTATCGCATGATGGTTTCAAGTTCTTGGAGGGCAGCTTCGAAGGACTCAAGGGTTACGCTGTGGGCCGGATGACCAAGAGTCGTCACGGCAAGCTCTACATCGACGATGCAGGCTGGGGCCCCGAGGCCGGCTCAATCGAGTACGGGTATTGGGTCCCCTTTGGTGGCATACACGTTTTCATTGGCAAGATCGATGAACCGGGCCCTGAGCCGGACATCTGCACCGACCTTGTCGAAATGGCTCAGCATGTGAGATCTGCCCGGGTCAAGCCTGTCATGAAGCGTGCCTTCGTGGGAGTTATCCATGGAGGTGAATCTGAGGATAGATCGGAATCTGGTGGTGAGACCGTCGTTTATTCCGTTGACGAGTCATCGACTGGAGAGACCGAGTCATTATATCAGTTACAAGATGGCCGGATTGGGGGCTGTTCCGATGGCGACAGTATTCCAAACCCCTTCGATCTGCCAAACCGGGTGGCGATCTTCATGGCCGGCACGCAACCAGCGCTCCACTCTTCAACCGCAGCGGCGATGATTTCTGGATCAGTAGCGGCGGCAGCGGCTGGGGCAGGAGGCCCCGTGCGACCGCCAGCTCAGGTTCTATCTGATTTGTTTGATGTCTTGGCAACGCTGATGGCGGAGGTTAACCCAGCGGATCAGGATGCACACAATGCGGAAGTCACGAAAGTGAAAGATCAGATCACCCAGGCAAAAGCCGACTTAGCAGCTGAGGATACCAGGATAGCCGCGGAGCGGGCCGCTTTGGATGCACAAGCTTACCGGATTATGCTGGATCAGAGTGCGTCGAACGAAGTCCTGAAGAGGAGGCACCGATCTCGTCTGCCGCCGGTTTATGAAGCTAGAAATCTCTTTAACACCCCAGGAGCAAGAACCAGCAATCCACCGGTGGTAAACCGGGTAGAGGCACCCGGAGCAGGGGCGCTGGTTCAGCCACATTTGGTGGATCCGCCTCGTCAGAACAACGTTGTGGTACCTCATGTCCCCACACCTCCAGGTCATTACTCTAACCCGATGGACAACATTGTCGCTGCCGCTTCACGGCTGGCGGCCATCCCGATCGAAGGCGATTCTCCAGCAGCGGTCGAGACGCGTCGGGTTAAGGAGCTTCTTCAGACAGCCTTGATTCAACAGGAGGCTTATTCATATAGTCGCGATCGGGTTCATTCCACTCCCCGTCCAAGCTGGAGTTACAACAGGTGTATGGATGAACCGGCAGTATCAAGCAATGCGCAGAACCATGATCCGCCCCGTGGCCATAACCCGGCGGGTGGTGCCGGTGAGGCTCAGGATGTGGTGGACCGGGCTCGGGCACGCAGAGAGGCCGAGTTAGCGGCGCAGCATGAGGCCCGTGAGCTTACTCCGGTTCGTCCAACCACATCGGTGGAGCCAGGAGTTACCTCTAGTTCCTTGGGAGTGCCATGTCTTGTCCCAGCGTTGCGCAATGTGCGCCTGCCCAAGAATTTCAAGGGCCCGCGCAAGGTGACGAATTACACCGCCGATTTGTCCCCTGAAACATGGGTTGAAAGCTACAAGATGGCCATGGAGATGTTGGACGTGGATGATGCGGCATGTGCGAAGTACTTCACCATGATGCTAGAAGGAACGGCCCGCACTTGGCTAAAGAGTTTACCGGCTAATTCTATCAGGTCATGGGCTGAGTTGAGAGCCCGGTTTGTTCAGAATTTCAAGGATACATGCAGGCAGCCCATGTCAATTGTGGACTTAGCTTCCTGTGTCCAGGAGGAAGGAGAGTCAACAACCCATTGGTCCATGTCAATTGTGGACTTAGCTGCCTGTGTCCAGGAGGAAGGAGAGTCAACAACCCATTGGGTGCACCGGGTTTCAGAGATTTTGCATTCATCAGACCACATCAACGCGGACACCGTAGTTTTAACATGGGATAATTAATTTGGTGCCCTTAGTTGTGTCCCACTCGGTAGGTTTACCCCTAGTTTCTGAAAACACTTGTTCCTGCCCAAACAACTTTGCTCGTCTTATGCTTTTGCCCTTTGACCGTCTGACCATCACTTTGAAAACTTCATAAAAAAACCATACTAAGTTAGAAAAATTCAAATAAGATATCAAAATGTTCAGAAAAGCATCACCTATATGTGCGTGTCATTTGCATTCATGAAAAAAGTGTTGAACAGTCCCCATCTCAGTTTTAGCTCATATGATCTTAGCATGAATAGTAAAATCTAAAAAAATTCTAAAAATTCTAAAAAAAATTGGTGGCAAACTTTGACCAATGTTTTGAGTGCTTGCCAAGTTTCATAAGGGAATGGCATTCGTGGAAGTCGTGGTAAAAAATGAAATTTTGGAGCATCGATTTTTGTTTTTTTGCCACGACTACCACGAATGTCATTCCCTTATGAAACTTGGCAAGCACTCAAAACATTGATCAAAGTTTGCCACCAATTTTTTTTACATTTTTTAGATTTTACTGTTCATGCTAAGATCATATGAGCTAAAACTGAGATGGGGACTGGCCAACGCTTTTTTCATGAATGCAAATGGCATTCACATATAGGTGATGCTTTTCTGAACATTTTGATATCTTATTTGAATTTTTCCGAGTTAGTATGAATTTTTTATGAAGTTTTCAAAGTGATGGTCAAACGGTCAAAGGGCAAAAGCATAAGAGGAGCAAAGTGGTTTGGGCAGGAACAAGTGTTTTCGGAAACTAGGGGTAAACCTGCCGAGTGTGACCCAACTAGGGGCATAAAATCACTTATCCCTTTTAACATTGGAAGGCAATTGCCGGTTTCAACCCTTGAAGTTGAAGTTGGGACGGCTCAAACGTCATTGTAATGACATGGGAACCCTCATGGCTGCACTGGTGAAGTATGCCGACTCTGATAGTACCAAGGATCCCGAGTCTGACGATGATAAGACAGGGAAGGGAAAGAAGAGCGGCAACGCCAAGGGACAGCACCACAACCCGGCGGGTCATGGAAACAGCGGCAAGCGTAAAGCGGACCACGGTTTAGACTTTGTGGCTAACACTAATACACACGACAAGGGCCAGCGGCGTAAGGGTAAACCGCCCCGGCGCAATGGAATGCCAAATCCTAACCCAGACTGTTTGTCGTATCTGTTAAACCAGCCCTGCCCAAAGCATGGGACGAAGGAGGAACCATCCACACACCTCTGGAAAGATTGTTACATCATGCAAGAGTTCAAAAATTCTGACTCTTTTTGGTATGATCATGGATCAGGAGGCGGTTCAGGCGGAGGAAATTCCGGTTCAGGGTTCCATGGCAATCAGGGTGGACATAACAATCAAAGTAATCAAGGTAACCAAGGCGGCTATAATCATCAGGTTAATCAGCAGCAGCAGCAGTCGGGTTACCGGAGCAACCCAAAGCAGTTGAATAGCGGACAGTATCATGTCTTCACCACTAGCTTGGACAAGCGCGATCAGAAGCTTCATAAAAGGGTGGTGAATGCCGTTGAACCGGCGGTGCCCCATTATTTGCGCTGGTCCGAGCAGCCCATTGTGTGGAGTAGAGACGATCATCCACCCCGGGTTGACAATCCGGGTCATCTGGCTCTGGTGGTGGCACCTCAGGTGGGAGGTTATAAGTTCACCAAGGTACTCATGGATGGAGGGAGTAGTATCAATATCCTTTATTATGAAACTTTCCGTCGCATGGGGCTAACAGATAAAAATCTTAAACCGTCCAATACGGTGTTCCATGGTGTGGTGCCTGGTAAGTCGGCATATCCTGTTGGTAAGATAGCTCTGGAGGTGGCTTTTGGAGATGAGCATGACTCAAGATCAGAAACCTTGACCTTTGAAGTGGTGAAAATCAGAAGCCCGTATCATGCCCTATTTGGACGGCCAGCTTATGCTAAGTTTATGGCACGGCCTTGTTATGTCTGTCTACAGCTCAAGATGCCGGGTCACAAGGAAACTATAACTGTGCATGGAAGCCGCAAGATTGCTCTGGAGTGTGAGGAATGTGATGCGGCTTATGCTGAGTCGGTTTGTGCAACAGAGGAGTTGAAATTTTACAAAGACAATGTTGATCCGGCAGATATGACTTCGTTGAAGAAGCCAACTACGGAGCATGATCCGGCCCTGAAGTTTAAATCGGCTGATGAGACTAAACTTGTTGACTTCGTGCCTGGCGATTCGTCCAAGCAGTTTAGCATCAGTGCTAGCTTGGATCCGAAATAGGAAAGCGCGCTCGTCGAGTTCATCCGTGAGAATTGGGACATCTTTGCATGGAAGCCTTCTGACATGCCTGGTGTACCGAGAGAACTCGCTGAGCACACCCTCAATATTGATCCTAAGTATAAACCGGTCAAGCAGTTTCTCCGTCGGTTCAATGAAGAAAGACGCAAAGCTATAGGAGAAGAAGTAGCCAGGCTCTTGGCGGCTGGATTTATCGTTGAAGTATTCCATCCCGAGTGGTTGGCTAATCCGGTGCTGGTCCTCAAGAAGAATGGCACTTGGCGTATGTGTGTGGACTACACAGATCTCAACAAAGCTTGTCCAGCAGATCCTTTTGCCCTACCCCGTATTGATCAGATTATTGATGCTACGACGGGTTGTGAGCGGTTAAGTTTTTTGGATGCATATTCTGGTTATCATCAGATCAAGATGGCAGTTAAGGACCAGGAGAAGACAGCCTTCATGACTCCCTTTGGAGCCTTCTGCTATGTGTCCATGCCCTTTGGGCTCAAGAGTGCACAGGCAACTTATCAACGATGTGTGCAGAATTGTCTTCATAAACAGATCGGCCGCAATGTTCACGCCTATGTGGATGATATTGTGGTGAAATCAAGGAAAAAGGAGACATTGATTGATGACTTGAAAGAAACCTTTGATAACCTGCGGGTTTATAAAATGATGCTTAATCCGGCCAAGTGCGTCTTTGGTGTACCTGCAGGCAAGATCTTGGGTTTTTTGGTGTCTAACAGGGGCATTGAAGCTAATCCGGAAAAGATCAAGGCCATCACCTCCTTGGCTAAACCAAAGTGTATCAATGATGTTCAACGCCTGGCAGGCAGGATTGCCGCGTTGAGCCGGTTTATCAGCCGTCTTGGTGAGAAGTCCATCCCTTTGTATCAGATGCTGAAGAAAACGGATAACTTCATCCGGAGTGCCGCCGCTAATGAAGCATTTGAGGACTTAAAGCGGCAGCTAGCTAATCCGCCGGTTCTCGCTGCTCCAGTTGACAAAGAGCCATTGTTGCTATATGTGGCAGCTAACGCTCGGGCTGTTAGTGTGGCTATTGTGGTGGAGCGCAAGGAGGTAGGAAAGGAATATCCGGTTCAGTGGCCGGTTTACTATATTAGTGAGGTACTCATTGAATCCAAGCAGAGGTACCCGCATTGGCAAAAATTGGTGTATGGGGTTTTCATGGCAAGCGGGAAGCTTAAGCAGTATTTCCAAGGTCATCCCATCACGGTGGTCAGCTCTGCTCCTTTGGGGGATATAACCGAGTATAGGGAGGCAACTAGTCGGATTGCTAAGTGGGCTATCGAGCTCGGGCCTCACGGGTTGAAGTACATACCCCGAACGGCGATCAAATCTCAGTCACTTGTGGATTTCATCAATGATTGGACAGAATTACAAGCACCAGAAGAGAAGCCGGATCACACTTATTGGACTATTCATTTTGATGGGTCTAGACAATTGGAGGGCTCGGGGGCTGGAGTCGTGTTAACTTCCCCACTAGGTGATAAATTTTGTTATGTTCTCCGTTTAATGTTCCCTTGCACTAATAATGCAGCTGAATATGAGGCCTTACTCCATGGTCTACGGATGGCTAAGGAGATGAATCTCAGCCGAGTTAAATGCTTCGGTGACTCGGATCTGGTGGCTCAACAAGTGTCTGGCACTTGGGATTCCAAGGACCCACTAATGGCAGCATATCGTCGTGAGGTGGATATTGTTGCTGGTCACTTCAAAGGTTATCAGGTGGATCATGTGGACCGGCGGAAGAATGAAGTGGCCGACGCTTTAAGCCGCCTGGGTTGCCAACGTAAACCGGTTCCACCTAATGTTTTCCTGGACGTTTTGCATAATCCGTCCATCAAGCTCCCTGGTGAAGAGGATTTGGCTGTTCCTGATCCAGAGGCTCAGTTGGTGGCAGCTTTACATGTTATCCTGGATTGGACGGTTCCGTATCTGGTGTATATAAACCAGGGCGAGTTACCAGAGGATGAAACTTTGGCCAGACAAATAACCCGGCGGTCCAAGTCCATGACTATTATCAATGGAGAGTTACATCATTGCAGTGTGACAGGGGTGTTTCAACGCTGTGTATCTCCTGAGGAAGGCCGTGAAATTTTGCGTGAGATCCACGAAGGAGATTGTGGGCACCACGCTGGTTCAAAATCTTTGGTGGCCAAGGCGTTTCGTCACGGTTTTTACTGGTTGACAGCTAATGCTGATGCCAAGGACTTGGTTAAAAGATGTGATGGCTGTCAGAAGTTCTCACGGCGTGTTCATGTACCAGCTCAAGAGTTGAGGATGATTCCAATCACCTGGCCATTTGCAACTTGTGGGCTGGATATGGTTGGGCCTTTCAAGAGGTCCAAGGACAAGAAGACCCACCTTTTGGTGGCGGTTGATAAGTTCACAAAATGGGTGGAGGCAGGGCCAGTTAGTAAGTGTGATGCAGCCACGACAGTTCAATTCATCAAAAAGGTGATCTTCCGGTTTGGTTTTCCACACAGCATTATAACAGACAATGGTACCAATCTGTCAAAGGGTGCCATGAAGGAGTTCTGTCAACGTGAGCACATCCGGCTTGACGTGTCATCAGTGGCTCACCCCCAGTCCAATGGTCAAGCGGAGAGGGCCAATCAAGAGATCTTAAGAGGCATCAAACCCCGGCTTATGGTTCCTTTGTAATGGACGCCGGGTTGTTGGGTTGAGGAGTTACCTTCAGTATTATGGAGCATCAATACCACACCCAACAGATCGACAGGCTACACGCCGTTCTTCATGGTTTATGGAGCGGAAGCGGTTCTTCCTAGTGACATGCGTCATGACTCGCCTCGTGTAGCGGCATATGTTGAAGCGGATAACGAGAAGGCACGGCAGGAAGCTCTTGACCTGTTAGATGGGGAGCGTGACATGGCGGCAGCCCGTTCGGCGATTTATCAGCAAGATCTGCGTCGTTATCATAGCCGCCGGGTTAGAACCAGAACCTTTCAAGAAGGAGATTTGGTGCTTCGACTCATCCAGGATCAGACGGATATGCACAAGCTATCCCCCCCTTGGGAAGGGCCTTTTGTGGTCAGCAAGGATTTGCATAATGGGTCGTACTACCTAATCGATGTTCGAGAGCGCAAAGACTCACGTAAATCGGAGGAGGAGACCAACCGGCCGTGGAATATTGCTCATCTTCGGCCCTACTATACTTGAGCTACAGGCTCTGCTTATGTACATATTATGACATTGTATATATTATGATCAATATAATAAACCGGAACCACAGCTAAAGTGGGGTATCTGTTGTTTTCTTACATCACGTGTGGTTACATGGAGCTTACAAAGCGGCGTCCGGTTTACCCCTTGATTTAGCTTCTTAAAGCTTGATATCAGATCACTTGGGGGCTTGGTCGTATCCGAACCATAGCTACACCTCTTGATTGGCGCAATGCCACAACATCATTTGGGAGCATGGTCGAACCCGAACCATGACTACGCCTCTTGATCGGCGTAAAGCCACAGAATCACTTGGGGGCTTGGTCGTATCCGAACCATAGCCACGCCTCTTGATCGGCGTAATGCCACAGCATCACTTGGGAGCATGGTCGAACCCAAACCATGACTACGCCTCTTGATCGGCATAAAGCCACAGAATCACTTGGGGGCTTGGTCGAACCCGAACCATAGCAACACCTCTTGATCAAATTTGGGGCCTGGCAGCCCGTGAAAAGCCTCGACTACAACGGTTTTTATTTGCCTTTTGCTAAGTTTCTTTTTCTTTTGCTAAGATTTGTAATGTTTTCAAACCAGTGTTTATCAACCCGGTTGGGCTGTCAACTACAAGTTGTCAGTACATGACCAAGTTATAATCCGGAGACTATCAACCCGGTCTGGTTTTGACTCATAGTCACCAGTATGGAATAAGCCGGTGTTTATCACAACCCGGAATGGTTTTGTTGTAAACCGGCATTATATAACAGGAGATACTTTTACTCCGGATTAAGGTTATTACCTTCATTACAAGGTTGGTCAGCCAACACTATGCCTAAAGGTCGCAGGTATCATATATTTCCATACTTGGTTATCTTTTACAACCTTGGTTATAAAACTTGGTCATATATATAGTTGGGTATCATGACCCGCCCGGTGGTAAACCGCCAGGGCGCTTTAAGCTTTTTATCTGCAAGAGCAACTGGAATAAATAGCTATGGATTATGAACATCATATCTCAAGCATGGCAGATTAACACGCATTAGTTGCAGATAAATATGTGTGAAGGCATAACAGACCAAGTGTTTTAACTAGCCTATTACAAGGCATTTCAGTGACCAAAGGAATAATTGTTTCTCAATAAACATTGCAGTATGGAAGGTTAAACCGGCCTCCGGGTTATGATCACTGAGCCGCTTAACCTGACGGATGCGGGTCATCTTGCACCGGTTCTTCTTCTTCGTCCCTACACAGCGGCTGGAAGTCAACAGTTGTCCAGTCGATCCCAGTTAAAGCTTGGAACACAGCTTCATCGCTTATAAGGGTGGACGGTTCAATATCAGGGGCATAAGTGTGCTTACGGATTGGAGGGATCAGGCTTTGAGTTTCAAGAGCTGGTGCAGCAACCCGCTTGTTATTGATATCATAACTCGCCTGATAATGTGAAAGATCAGCTTCTTCAGCAAGTTGACAAGCCAGTGGACGTACTTCCCGGTTTATGGCGCGGAGGTCTTCAATGCAAAATTCTGATCCGTCCTCTTTCAAGCTTGGGTAGCCTTTAGCCACATCCGTCGGATCAAGATCAGGCACCCATGCTTTTGCCCGGGTTAGCGCGGTCAGAGCGCCAGCCCTTGCAGCAGACCGCTTCAGCTCTTTTATCAGGGCAGGCAGCATAGATAGCCTGTCTAAGGTATCCTTGATCAACGTCGAGGGTGGCTTATTGTGCGAAGCGGTGCAGATAATCCGTTGTGCGCCGGTATAAAGTTGCTCTATCAGCGTGTAGGCAGCTTTCAACTTCTTCTGCACATCTGAGCCCAGATGGCTAATGCGGGTTCCTGTATCATTACAAACATCAGTAAACCGGCAACGCATGAGAGGATATGTCGAAAGCATAAAGGAAGGATGCTTACCAAACACAGCAGAGGTCATGGCATGCACTTGCCACTTTACACCAGTCATCTCGTCAACCACCGGTTTAAGAGCAGCTTCTGCGTTTTCAGCCCTTTTTATTAAAGCGGCTTTTTCAGTCTCCCAATCCACCCGCTCTTTGTTGAAGCCCTCTTTCAGTTTCTCCATAGCGCCTAGAGCGCGGGTCAACTCTTCCTTCGCTTTGGAGGCTTCAGCTTGCTGGGTTTTGATGTTCTCCTGCAGATCAGCGGTTTGCCGTTCCTTCTTGCTCAGCTCTGCCTGTAAAGAGACAGATACATAATGAGTTGACAGTACATATTTGAAGTACCAAGCACATAACAAGTTATGCCCTTAGTACTTGGGGGCTAATGCATATTTGCGTTTACTCAGAAATTTTTACAAGTCCCAAACACAATACAAGTATTAAGCTTGGAACTTGGGGGCTAATGTGTGTTTGCTCAAAAAGCTGTTGATATGGAATTCTTCTACAGTCCCGGTTCATCTTTATAAAGTTAAATCGGCCCTTCGGGACTATACCGGTGAAAGAGAAGTATGGCAAATTATAAGGAACCGGTTCATCTTAACAAGGTAATCCGGTCCCTGGAGGCTAAATAGGCAAGGTTAAGTTATGACAAAAATCCCGGTTTAGATTGGTATCATAAACCGTCACTTGGGAGCTACTACGAGTCGATGAACTGCAATTGGACAAAGGAGAAAAACAGTAGTTACCTCATATCGCTCCTTCATCAAGTTTACCAAACTAGCTTCATAGTCACGACTGGTATACAGACGGTTCAAGAAGCCAGAGTGAATATCTTGAACATTGAGGTTGGCGAAGCTTGATAAATCGGCATTCCATTTGCCTTTGCCGATAGCAGAGAGATCATCCTTGGCAGTATGCTTTGACAAAGCTACAGGGTTGCCTGGAGTGGAGTGGCCAGTGCCAGTAATCATAACATCATCATCTTGTTCATCCGCAGCTCTTGCCGGAGTTGGCGGTTTATCAGTGTCCTTCGTTGGACTGACCGGTTTGTCACCAGTTCGGACAGGGCTGGTTGGCCGGTCTGCATGACTTGTAGTATCAACTTGCACTTGTTCAGCAAGGAAATCATGGTCTTGAAGCGGCGGATCGTGAAGCATGGCGTCAGCATCGGTTTCTTCCAGATCTGGAGTTGTTTCCGGTTCAGCAGCTACATTATCGTCAGCCGGTTTGTTCAACCGAGCTTTCTTGCTGGGTCTTGGCTTGGCGCTGCAAAAAGATAAGACATAAGGATCAGTACAGTATGAAAAGATAACATATCAAGAATAAAGACATGTGCATAACTCACCCAGGAACTGTTTTGAGAGGTGGAAGCTGTGTGGCCGAAGACTCGCCAGAGGATGAGTGAGAAGTACCCTGATAATTTGAATTAGACGGGTTAAGAGGCTGGCGATAACAACCTGCTTTTGGGCATGAAGTATCAATGGGATAGGAGACCTCTGATCGGCGTTTCCGAACCGGACTGTTCGGTAAACCGGCGGAGGTAACTACCTGGCCGTTGTGCCGGGTTGTACGGCGAGCTTCGTGTTGCTGCGTCTTCAAAAGAAAGTTTGGATCCAAATAAGCAAGAGGGTGAGAAAATTTTACTTTCCGATTTGCTTGACGGATTTTCGATGTTGGCAGAGGATCTGAATCGGAGGAAAGCATAGTTACCTCTACGTCCTCAGCGTGACTGCCTTCAGCGTCGTCCTGATAATAATCATTGTCAATGAGATGTACGAAAAATGAACCAAGAGAGTCAAGTTCTACCTCTGATTCTGGATTACGCACATTGTCATCAACTGGTAGATCAGAGGATGCAGTGGTTCTTCTCTTGGCAGGTTTCTTGACAACCTTGGTCTTTGGACGAACTGGCTTGACCGGTTTGTCTTGCGGTTTTGCCGGTTTATCTTGTGATGGTTTCTTGTTCCAGAACGGATCATCACCCTGTTAGAAAAATAATCACACTTTCAGAGAGTATTGGACAGAAGCAAATTCAGATACAAAGGATTATATGATTCTTACAGCTGGTGGTTTATTGAAGGTGCAGAAAGGGAGTAGCCCGGTTTGGGCACAGACGGCCTCCGGTTCGTTCAGTATTTTCTTTACAGCCTCAGTGACTTCGTCATCTGTAAGCTGAATGTCAATGTGCCACTGAGCATCCTTCAAACTCCCCGTGTACTCACACATCAAACCGGGGCGCCGGCTTAAGGGCAGAATGCTCCAGCTTATCCAGCAACGAGCAAGATCGACTCCTGTCAAACCGTTCGCCATGAAGGCTCTAAGCTTCGAAAGTTGGGGAGCATAGTTGGCCCGTTCTCTTGCTGTCAGCCTCTGAGGAAACGAGTGTGTGTTGCTCAGGCGTTCAGGGCGGTAACCCGGCAGGGGGTTTTCGTCAGATGGAGAGGTATCCATGCAGTAAAACCAAGTTTGGTTCCACTCTTTGGGGTGACTGTGGAGTTTGGGATGGGGGAAGGTGACTTCTTTTCTCTTCTGAACCGCCATTCCGCCCAGTTCCGTATTGGGTCCATCTGAGAACTCGGTGCGACGGTTTAAATGAAAGAAATCCCTAAACAGTTCGACTGTAGGTTCCTCTTGCAGATAAGCTTCACAGAATACTTGGAAGTGGCAGATATTGGTAACAGAGTTGGGACCGATGTCTTGAGGGCGCAGCTGAAAATTGGCTAGCACATCTCGGAAATTTTTTGAACCGGGAGGGCTAAAACCTCGTCCGAGATGATCAGCAAACACGACTACTTCTCCATCCTTGGGTGTAGGAGGATTTTCGGGCCAGGGACCCTCCAGTGGATGACATCTTTCTTGGCTAGGGCGCCCGTCTTAACAAGGTTGTTTAATTGCTCCTCGGTTACTCGAGAGGGAGCCCAATTGCACTCATAAACTTGTTTAGCCATGACAAGGAAAATCTGAAACATGAGTATTACCGGTTTAAGATTTACAATGGACAACTATACAACGGTATGAGGATACTAGCATATTGGTAAACCGGAGTCTGGCAATGGAACAGTGTAATGCATTGATGGTTCAATAGGGGACTAATGGTATCTACCGGTCATCATTTTTTCTGTGAGGTTAAACCGGCCAATCTGGTATTCAAAGGGTGTAAGAGAAGGAAGAAACAAGTTTCACATCTTGCTATGGTAATTTCAGATCTACCGCGCATGGGAAAAACAAAATATATTCTGACCTAAATTCCAGTGTACTGAAGGTTCACCAAGATGAGATGAGTTGGATATCAACAGGTGATGAAACTGCTAAAGCACGAGATCTATGTGGTTTAAACTACTACCGCACGAGACCTATGTGGTTTTTGGATCTAACCCACGGGTATAAACAAGGGAAAAGAAGGGCGGTGACGAACACCGATGAATGACGGAAACCCTAAGCGCAGATCTATGGTAAGAGAAAGGGGAGACTTACGGATGCTGTTGAGCAGCGGTGGCGCGCGGAGGAGCTCTGGTACGTTCAGGTCGATGCAGCAGCCAAGGGTGGTGCAACAGTCGAAGGTTGACGGCGGCGGACGAGGTCGAAGGTTCGAGCGTCGCGAGGATGAAGATGAAGCGAAGAGGCACGAGGGGGAAACTGGAAAGACCCCCTAGCCCTATTTATAAGGAGATAAAACGACAGATGCGAAAATCGAGGAGCCAGATTTTTGGATATAATGTGATGCTGTTGCCTCGATTGTCGGAGGCTCGTTAATGACAGGTGACGTCACGGCCGTTTACCAAGATCCTAGAAGATGATGTCATGGCGGTTTACAAGACTGTGTGAAGATGTTGAATAAGAATTTTTGTCAAGTATTGAGGATTGACATGAACTAGTTCAAATCAATCTGGGGCCTAATGTTGGGGTTATTACCACTGGGTGTAAACCGGCCATGAGAGGCCAGGTTAACTTCATAAGTAGTTCATCTGTATCTGAAGCCCATGAAGACAGACGGTGACGCTTCATGGAGGCCCAGGGCCCAAAGCCGGTTTAAGGCATGTAGACACAAACCGGCATTGAGATGTAAACTTGTGTTGTAAGATATGCATAGCAGAGACCGAGCCGAACAAGATTATGAGCCGGCCTCGGAGTCTGTAAACCGACGGGCGTCAACCCATGTATATAAGGGGACGACCCGGCGGCGGTTCAGGGACAACAGACAACAACTCATGACTCAGGCAAAGCATATTCGCTCCCTGGTCATCGAAACCCCATCAATTCCATCACAACTAGACGTAGGCTTTTACCTTCATCGAAGGGGCTGAACTAGTATAAAACTCTCTTGCGTCCTTTGTCCACTTTAACCCCTTCAAGCTAACCTGTAGCGATGGATCCATGACTAAGTCCTTTCTCTAGGACATCTGCCATGATAAAACCATGACATATAGCGTAACAAGTAACAAACAAGCATTCGAATCAAGCAATACAACAAATTAGACAACTGAACTATTTGTTATTCTGCAGGATTATAGGTTGAGGGCACAAGCCAAGAAAGCAGCCCACATGCATTACATTTCATGTGTACTAAAACACACTGGCTTACCATATGTTGCTGTGAAGCCTCGCCGCTGTTGCAATGTTCTTTGAAGATGTCATCAACATCCCGTGGTTGCAAATCTACTTGTTGTAGTTTATTCTGCACCCTCTATTTAGGTAAAATTAATCTTTAATCGCATGCACTGGTTCGAATTGATCATCAAAGGTTCATCTAAACTAATGAAAGAAGGGCGTGTGCATACATGACAATATATCTGCTTCCCTCTATTTTTATGCTTGTTCGAGGTGCCAGCCCCAAAAGAACAAATATTTTGCTTGATGGGGTTAGCAACTCCATAATTAATAGAAGCATCAAACTAGTCATGCAACTTGGGAAGATCAAGAACACACAAAAAAGTAATGAACAGAGGCTCGTAGCAGTGATGTAATAGCTAGCATCAGAAAATGTAGGGTAAAACGAACAAAAACCAGCGGAACCACATGCTAGTTTGCTGATGTGTAATTAAGCATAGAGAACATGAAGCAGTCTGATGGAACCAACAGGTGGCATCAGAACAACACCATTATCATAAATATAGCATGCAAGAAGTAAAATAGTAGGTAGTGATATCTAGGAAGTACAGTAATACTTAGGACAAAACTAAAGCATATTAACTATATGTGCAATGGTATGTAATTTAGCACATGTAACATGTTCACTGCCAGAAATATGGCCCTACAGGTGCAAGCAGAATAACGCGTCTCATGAAAAACTGAATGATGCCCTGAAGAAATTCAAAGGTGTGGTGCTTATGCTAAGAAAGTGAATGTAGGCGCCGGCCGTTGGATAATAGTACCAGATTCTCGGCGGCATATGGGTATCGTTGGCATACTTTATAGCTAAGGATCGCCGATGGTGCTTGTGTTGCGGTTGAGTTTGGGCCGGCTGTCACCGTCGCTGAAGCGGCTTCGGTGCTACGGTTGCGGCGCCTGTCGACATACAAGAAATCTCATCTGTGGTAAGTGAACAGTTGCACTATAGAGAGAAAAACCGAAGGAGTACAGATCAAAATAACCTGATGAGGCTACAGCGTCGGTAAAGCAGGGCCAGTGGAGTTGAATATGGCGTCCGTGCAGCAGGTCTGGTGCAGTGGACGAAGGCTTCGGCGGGCGCGTTGTACAGTGCTTTCGGTGAGGCGGATCTGTTGCGGCGGACGAGGGCTTGTATGAGGGCCAACGAAGGGATGGACGAGGGAGTCAGTGAAGGGCCTACACTGTGGTGGACGAGGGCGCCGGTTAAGCAGATCCGGTGCGGTGGACCATGATGGCGGTCAAGGAGATCTGGAGCGGTGTAGAAGCCAGTCACGGAAGCGGCTCCGGTGAAGTGGTGAGTTTGCAGTTGGGGGTTCCAAGGTGCGGAAGGTAGATCCGTCAAGGTGTGAGGTCCACCGCTGCGGCGGAGGACTAGATTCAGCGGCTTGCCATGGTTGGGGGGGGGGGGTCGGGGAGGGGAAGGGGAGGGGCTCTGGGGAAGAATGTTGGGGGCAAAGTTGGGAAAACAATGGAGTTACCAAAGCAGCCTTTTTCTGTTCATGTGGCAGGGGTAAAACAGGAATATCGCAGGGCTAAACTTTCAGGCGCGAGATATTTCGATGTGAGCGGGAAGTTTGAAAGCTTTTGGCGCCTAAAATTATATTCTGCTCTTGTACGGCCGACTATGATATCATGGCCGAGAATTTGTTTGTTTTGCACGCAAAAAAAGTGCAAGTTTTGAAAATCAATGTCTCCAACTCGAAACTTAGATTGTCCATTCAATTCAAATATGGATCATTGAGCTACTACAAGCAAATACCATCATATGGTCCAATTCAAATGAAATTCCAAATGTGTTTATCCTAAATATGATGACAAAAGCAAAAATGTGTATGTGTATGAATAAAGTGGATGATTATAAAGTTTGAACATGCCCGTATGTGTATATCTCTAGGTTTGATATATGAATTTGAAATCACGAAATCCCGGCTTAAAAATGTACCTCCGTTTAAATGAATTACAAAATCTAATGATGGAGTCGAATTCCAAAATTCCAATCTTAGGTTTGTAATTCTGGTACATCAAAGTATATCACGCATGTTCAAAAGTATCGTTATCTCATAGTCGAAACTGTGAGACAAATTGATCAACCTTGAGTGCACACACTATTGACCATGTATATCTCAATTACGCTTAAGTCCCTCAAATATAGACACCTCACTCTTTATCTGAAGCAACCCCCCCCCCACACACAGAAGTCGTTCTCTCCCCCAAACACCAACACACGAGCACATTAACACCCCTCTCTCTTCTAAAGTCCGGACCCCAATATAGGTCTCTATCACTTTATCTCTTGGGCATGCACACATCTCTTCCCCCACTCTCTAGCTAGATCTCCCGGCATCTCTCTTTCCCAAGCACACGCACTATGTAGAGTGTATCTTTCCCATACACACAAAACGTCGCCCCCAAACGTCTATCTCCCTAGTTATGTGGTTCTCGCACACTCACCTCACACACCACCCCCACTGTAAAACAAGCACACTTTGTCTCCTTGCGCACCACTCTCCTCTTTCTATCTCTCCCACATGCGGACCCACCCCAGCTCCTCCCTGTATACATATATGTCATCACTCTTTCCATAGCTCCCTAATGTATCATCGTTCTCGATCTCGCACATTGTTCTCTACACCATCTATTCTAGATCTCTCATGAAGTCCCTATCACACACACGATGACTCGCTTCCCTTGCGTCTCCGTACATAGGCCAATTTCAAACAACATCAACATTGTCTCCCTATCTATACGCCATTTACGGACACAAACGCCCCCTCTCTCGCCCCGTCTCTTCCTCTCTCTCTCTCTCTCTCTCACACCCCTCTCCCACACACAATCGATGTCTCTTCCAAATAATCTGCTCCCCCCGCCCGCACCCATGCTATCCCGCTACTACACATGTCACACCATTCCCCCTTCCCTTATACTAGGTTTACATCATTAGTGGCTCTCTGCTCCACATACACACACTCCCTCTCACACACAAACGCGCGCACAAACACACACAGACACGCACAAACACCCATTATCTAGATCCTCATCTCTCCCCATGTCCGCATGTGTATCTCGCACACTCCCTCTCTAATTATGTATATGTGTCTCCACGTCAACACAAAGCCCCATGTACATGTCTCTCTCTATCCTCCACACACATAGAAACAAAGAATCTGTTATCATTGCCTCAGTCTCTAGAGATATCACACGCACACACATTCTCTCTCTCTCTCTCTCTCTCTCTCTCTCTCTCTCTCGCAAACACGCTCAACAAGGGTTTCCCCGTGAATAACTTACCGTCTATTCATCAACAGTCGTGGTAGTACGGCGAACACGAGACGTGAAAAAGAATAAATCTACACGTGCTTAGACCACCTAGTATGACTACTAGGACTAGAGCAAGCCAAAAAGCGCGCCGCCGTCACCCCCTCCTTATCGGCGACGGGAAAACCTTTGTTTTACACAGTCGATAAGTCATTGTGCTAAGGCCTCACATGCTGAGGCATTGAATAGAATGTAGATGCTAGTTTATGGAAACAAGTATCGATAATATGTTTGTATCTCCATACTTATATTTCTTCTCTTATAAAAAACCGAGTTGGTGATGATGGTACGCGTGCCATCTTGCAATATAGACCGTCCGATCTATATCTGACTGATGGAAATTAAACTAAAAGATACCCGCACCCCTCTCCACATTTGCAAACAAGGCCTTCCCTCATTCATCCTTATCTCCAACAACCTCATTGTTGAGCAATTAAGAAAGGAAGCCTCTGGAACAAACTGGCCTGGTGCCCGCTGCCGGCGTCATCAATCCCCATGCCTCCGCTCAGTCCGACCACCGATCACCACCACGCCCCACTCCTCTTCACCTTATCTCCTATTTCTCGAGATATCATTAGTTTTTACACATGGGATTACTCCCGCATGGGTCAATCACAACGAGTGTTTTTATAAAAAAATGCATCTTGATGTTCCGTGCAATGCACGGATCTTGCTAGTACTCCTACAGAAGACTAAGTTGGTGATGATGGTGTGTCTGCCATCCGTCGTTTGTGACCATTAGATCTACATCTAACGACTGTGAGGTAAGTTGTTGCCTTTTCTCACAAACATCCCACTTGTCTACCAATTTGCAAAAAAAACCCATAATTAGTATCTTAAAACCAACCACATCCCTCCCCGACCTCACCAAAACAGCCCAAGGAATATATTCTAATTGAAACATAATATATCTCTAGTGATATATGTATATCAAAATTATAGTGTTTTGTATCAAGTTTGTGAATAAGTATTATTCTAATTATGATTCGTTGCAACGCACATGAACATTGCTAGTATTTCCAACCATGCAAAAAAAATCCCTAGTATTCCATAGTTTCGAGTTTTCCATCAAGATATTAGTCACTCATTGTTGATATTTACTTTCAATCATGTACACATATGCACTATGTAACTAGCCTTGCTTATTGGGTTCCAAAGCTTAACTTTCACTCCTACTTACAATATGTAGAGTATTTAACAAAAAACTACCACTTTCAACCAGCCCTAGGAAGAATCTATTGTACAAAAAATAGCAAAAACATACCCAAAATTTCTTAATCCACGCCAAAAACTACTACCTACCGATAAGGTTAGTTTAAACCCATTTATGACAGGGTTGGCCCACACGTCCGTGCTGACGAGGCAGCTTAAACCAACACATTTTCTTTGACCGTTGACACGAGGGACCCACATCTGACCTTCTATCCTGTTATTCCCCCTCAAATCATTATTTTTCCTGAACATTACTTCAAACAGTGCTGATGTGTTCGTTGGTGACGCCGGTGATGAGCGAGTTGGCCGCCGCTCCGCCGGATGGGCCGGACGCCGCGCTGGCCTCCGCACGGGTTGGCAGGCTGGCCCAAGCGTGACTCAGGAGCGAGCAAGCTGCCGCGCTAGCTTTTGCTCGAGCCAGATGGCTGGCCTTAGGGCGGCGCGCGCGAGCAAGCCGCCGCGCCGCCGTGCCAATCTAGCTACCAAACCTTGCAGACAAGCAGCTGGACGGAGCTATCTTGGCTAGCTAGCGGCCGCGAGCGCCGGACGGAGCTGGCATCCGGGCTGCCGCAAGATGGGCTCTGCACCGCCGACGGTTTTGACCTCGCCTTCTGCCGGCGGCGGTAGCTGCGTCCCATGGCCGAGGATGACTAGGTGGATGGGCCGGAGGTAGGAGGTCACTCGGGGATCTTTGTGCAGAGTAACATGTAGGTCCCACAAGTCATAACGCCCGGTCGAATAGAAGGCATTGACTTAATGGGCGACACGGGCCCTGTTTGGATACTCTAAGTCAGAGGTTAGATTCTAACCCTGAACTAACTCTAACCAAAGTGGTGTTTGGATGGCAGGGTTAGATTGACAACAAATGTATCCAAACAGGGCCATGGGTTGAAACATGCCTATAACAGCACTTTGTAGAGTAGTCGTTTCTTGGTAGGGCTGGTTGGTAAGAGCATGTACAATGGTTGATAAGGTAGTCTTATCTTAAGTCTGCCACGTATGCAAGTGGTAGTAGTTTCTTGGCATTATTAGGCTGGTCATAGTGGAGAGTAACTTAGAACAGTAACATGCATATGTTACCAGTTTATGTTACTACCTTCATAGTGGGTAGTGTCATATATGTGGTAACATAGATGGGTTCATTTATTACTTTGTAGACACATTTTGCATTGAGAAGCGCTATGTGATGGTAACATATTATGTTACTCTATTTGTCTCTCTCCTCATTAACTACTTGCCACCTCACCATTTTTGCTTATGTGGCATCTATGTTACTCCCACTATGACCAGCCTTAGTAGTTTCTTGCATTATTAGGGGTTTGTTGTAAGGAACAATGTACTACTAGCGACAAAAGGCGAACTAGGTTGCGTTGTACTCCAACGAGTACTACTAGTGGTCGCGGGAGTGTATACCTCGTTTTGTGGGTTCGATCCCGGCCGAACGCACGGCGGCCTTTTTTTAAATAACTCAAATGTTCTGCCCCGCGGTAACCGTCGCTGATAAACAGGCTGCTAGTGTGTGCGTGAGAGGAGCGGCTGAGTAGGCCAGCTACGTGAGAGGAGCGGCTGAATAGAGCACCGAGAGTACCCACTAGTCCACTACGCAGGTGTACTTTCCCTGCATTGATAGTACAGCGATGGTTCTAGAGAACAGTAGTACCCTCCACTTCCAACTATAGCTCCTTGGCCCTGAGATTCAAGAGTTCAAAACTAGTGCACTATACTAGAAGTACAGTACATAGCACTAGTAGTACCCTCGCACTACTAGTTGAGAAAGTGGTACTAGTACTGCTACAGTATGAGTACGTACTCCTCCGTCACATAATGTAAGACGTTTTTTGACACTAGTTGGCGTGTACAAAAAATAGCAAAAACATACCCAAAATTTCTTAATCCACGCCAAAAACTACTAGCTAGTGCCAAAAATTTCTTACTAGTGCTATTATTTACAGTATAATCCAATCCCATAATGTGCCATAATGCTAGTACTAGTAGTAAATAATAGTGTCAGTGTCAAAACCGGCGGATCTCGGGTAGGGGGTCCCAAACTGTGCGTCTAAGGCGGATGGTAACAGGAGGCAGGGGACACGATGTTTACCTAGGTTCGGGCCCTCTCGATGGAGGTAATACCCTACTTCCTGCTTGATTGATCTTGATGATATGAGTATTACAAGAGTTGATCTACCACGAGATCATAGAGGCTAAACCCTAGAAGCTAGCCTATGGTACGATTATTGTTGTCCTACGGACTAAGCCCTCTGGTTTATATAGACACCGGAGTGGGCTAGGGTTACACAGAGTCGGTTACAAGGGAGGAGATCTACATATCCGTATTGCCAAGCTTGCCTTCCACGCCAAGGAGAGTCCCATCCGGACACGGGACAAAGTCTTCAATCTTGTATCTTCATAGTCCAACAGTCCGTCTAAAGCATATAGTCCGGCCGTCCGAGGACCCCCTAATCCAGGACTCCCTCAAATAGCCTTACCCCTTCGCTACAGTTGGAAGGAACGATCTACAGTTGGAAGGGACGAGGCCCTGCGGTTACTACGCTCTTATCTCCTCCTCGCCAGTTCCCCTCCCCCCGAAGAGAAGGCAGTTCGTCGCTGCTCCCATGGATTCGCCAGGCGGTTCTCCTCCTCGTCGGGGCTGGGAGACCTTGGACGACGATCCTCTGGGAGAAATCGCACACCGCTCCGGCGTCCTCACCGCCGCAAGACTCGGTGCTTCCTGCACCAACTATTTCAAGACGGTGCTTAAAATGGCTTGGGAAAAGGCCATGCTTGTTGGTCTTCCATGCATCCTCGAGGAGAAGGTTCTTCTATGGGACAATCCTTTGAACAGTCCACCGCTCCCTGGCCATGGTTGCACGTTGACTCCGCTAGAGTTGCCGACGTTGAGAGGTAGTCGGATTTTGTCCGATGAGCAGGTCAGTAATGGAGTTTGATCATGTAGTACTTAGTTATTCCATTTCCATCCCGTAATTTCTCCGCTGCCCACCGTCTTATATATAGGTCTGGGTCGGTGCCAACAAAGATTGGCTTGCATACCTCCGGCCGGATACCACCATCGTTTTGCACAACATCCACAGCAGTGCAGCCGTTCCGGTAGACCCCCTCTCCACCATTGGGATCGGCCTTCCGGACTGGCTGGGCTTGAATACGTATGATGATGCCTACATGAGATTGAAGAAGAGAGCAATTTCGGACCCGCCGACAAAGCGACGTGGCTACGACGATTACTATGTCATCGCAGTGTTCGACATAAGGATTGCCATCAATGCAAGAGGCAGTAACGGCAGAGGCTGGCGCATGTTGGTGGCGGCAGATTTGTACCCCTACACGTTCGAAGACGCCATGCGCCATCTAGGCCGCATCTTCACGGTGACAAGCCAGGGGACTTGTTTCATCGGGTTGCCATCCTACGGTACAAGAGATTACAAACGGAATGCACAAACCATCATTTGCATCCCTAACGGTACTCCATTATTTTGCAAGGACCAGTCATCCCATGATCAAAATAAGATCGCCGATCCTGGATGTGCATTTGCATCCGCGATTCGGTCTAACCTGGAACCTTGTTGCTGACTTTGGCATATTGGGATCAACTATCTTAGCAGTCGTTACCCATGGTACCACTGATGTGCAACATGGTCACACAATCTACCACGATTGGACCGTCACCATCTACCCAGGTATTCCATTTTTTAACCCTCTCGCCTTGTCTTTCATTGTTGTACTAGTACTCTACTTACGTACTAGTAGGAGTACTTTTTACATTAGAGGACGCGTATAGCTAGCTAGGCCCTTGAAGACTTGAACCCACTAGCTGCCACCATTTTTGTTTTTCCATGTCTTACTATCTCATCCATGTAGCCAACAGTGGCTATATATAATAAGCCGGTTATTTTACTTCCTCTATACCGGAGTAGTACTATTTGCTGCACAGTATTACTGACCGCCATATTTGAGCACAACATTATTATGCATGGACCTTGACTATGTATGTCACCATGTGTCCAGATATGATATGTCGCGTGTACCAGATGAACGACGCCAAGTTCAACCCCCGTGATGCTACATGGGTGTCGAGGAACACTCTTGGAGAGTACTCGCTTTTCATTGGGGACAGCTACCCCATTGTGAAGCGGATGCCACCTTCCGTGCACGACACGGAAGGCCTGCTGTTCACGAAGCATGGTTGTGTCTTCCATGCGCACCGCCGGATGAACGACATGCTAGGACATGCTATCCCTGATTTATGTCGCTTCAGCTTGGATGAGTCTCCATCGTGTGGAACCGGACTATAAAGCTGCGACAATGATTCCCGTTGCCCACCGCTATGGATCGTGCCATCCATGAAGAACAACTGGGACTGGAACCTGGAGGAGGACATGTAGCCCATCTATAACGTGTAAGTGGAGTACGGTAAATTGTGAACGGTAGCGCTGTGAATATATGTAGACTAGTTGTGCACAAATTTATCACATGAATTGGAGATGAACTTGTGTGGCATACTGACATTTCTCCTTTAGAATTTATTACTAGTAAATGTGTTATGTGTACGTGCAACTTGTGTGGTTGTTGCACGGCCTCCAACATGCTCTTTGAGAAAAAAAAGGTGGAACAGCTTTGGATATACGTGACGTGGCGACATCATACAGTAGCATCGTTCGCTATAGTTGTAGTACGCTCCTACTAGGATGACAACTCCTATAAAACCTTGCGCTTAGCTCTTTGCCTCTTCGGGAGGTTCAACAGTTCGTACTCGTGTGAACCTTGCACTTGGCTCTTCGCCTCTTCGGAAGGTCCAACAATGATGATACTACAATACACATTATGCTTCTGGCAATCTGACACCGATTGAACTGCTGCACCTCCACCGCGAGGGCGAGGGCGAGGGCGAGGGAGAGGGAGAGGGAGAGGGCGCGCTGTGGTCAAAACCCTCTCCTCGTCCTGCGAACCACCGCGCGCGTGGGCGAGGGAGAGGCGTAGTAAGCAAGCTTCTCCTCGTTCGGCGAGTTGACGGGACACATCAAAGCAGTACTAGTACTAGTCCATACTGCGTCCTTTCCGGTTAATATGGCTTAATTTGAAATGAGAAAAATACACTGGCGGTCAACGTATGTAACAATACGCTCTTTACTGTCACTATATATAGTTTTGCGGTGATTATACGATCACTAGCTCATCGTAGAGCACCGTATTGCACCCTACTGACCGGCCACATAGTCGACGTGGCACTTTGTTGACTGGTTAAATTGTCACCTGGTTTCTGGGTCCCACTTGTCAGTTGGCAGAGCTAAGAAATCAGCTAAAAAACAAAGAGTGTAGTACATCTACACTTCCAATGCATTTAGCCTTTAATCTAAATCGATATTGATTGACTAATGCACCAACTTGTGCTCTAGGTATAGGCTACATGTCTATCCTTAATCACAGCATGCAACGACCTTCATTTAATCTTCTTCTCTCAATGGTCGCATGCACACATAACTTTTGGGCGTTAATTATGCCCTGGTCAATGTGTAAATCTCTAAATGTACAGTCTTTCACGGACATAGGGAGTAGGTTGAGCACTTGAGCGTGAGCGTGAGCGTGTGTGCTGCGTCGTGTGCTGTGTGCTGCATGGGTGCGTGAGTGTTGCGTGCGTCCATGTGTACGTGTGAGTGTTGCATGTTGCATGCATGCATGCATGCATGGGGCTTACTCCCTCCCATTGACATGTTCATATTTCAAGCTTCCTCTGTTTCCCTCCATATGGTGATACTCCCTCTGTTCCCAAATACGGAGTAAAATCCTCCCTCTGTTCCCAAATACGGAGTATTGTCTTTCTAGAGATTTCAACAAGTGACTACGTACGGAGCAAAATGAGTGAAGTGAGCGTAGAGTCATAGGGATAATGTAGAAAGGAAGTCTTCGCGATCCATTATTCCCCATCTCGGTCAGAGAGAACTAGTCAACTAGTCTTCGCAGTGAAGTGAGAATACACGCTGCAGCAGATGGGACAATTAATTAATAAGCTGAACCAGCGTGTTGGTGTTACTAAATCAGCCATACCCAGTACTGCCATCATGTTTGCCAGTACAACACGCTTATGTCCTCCATTAACTGACATATGGGCCCTCTTGTGGTAGACCCACATGTCATCGGTGTAACTATTTACAATCCGAAGGACGGTATATCCTGGTAGTAGTAGTAGAATTGAGATTTAAAGCACTTTCTTCCCCGTCTTCTACTCTTCTTCCTCCTCTCTTCCCCATCGTCGGCCGCACACCATTTCCCCCTGCTCACTGCTCGCTCGCCCGCGCTATCTTCCTTGGTAGCTCGCGCGTCCATATCCCCCGCTCACTGCTCGGCCACACGAGGAGAAGCTTCTTCGCTCGCCCGCCCGAATCCACTTCCCCGCTGGCTCGTAGGCACCGAAAACCCCAATGGCAGAACCGACTGACATGCAGAGCTGCGATTGGAATTCCCTCCCCGATGTTCTCTTGGAGCAGATCTGTAATCGTATGGACCTACTCAGCACCGTCCGTCTGACCACATGCTCGGTGTCTTTGTACCGTCTACTTGTCTGCAACTGGCCGGCTCTTTTCAAGACACCCTGCTTGCTGATGCCCGATCGTCGCAGGTGGCCCAGACACCGACTTGACGATCCTACGGAGGTTGCCGTGGTGCCCCTCGACATGCTACCACTACCCGTCCACCTGCCCTTCATGCGCGGCCACTACTGGGCGGGCATGAAGGCCAACTAGATCGTCCTCATCCACCAATCCGGTAGTCCGTGGCGTCTCGTGGATATCTACACCCAGCGAGAGATCACCCTTCCATCTTTGGATACCGCCGCCATCGAGCCTCGCGGCCCGCCGGATACTCCTTCCTACTACGCACGAGATGCATCGAGCTTTTGGCTCGACCTCTGTTTGCTGAAGGTTGTAATCTGCGAAGTGCCCACACCATCAGAAGACTACATGGATTACAAGCTCATTGTCGTGTTCAACATGGGATTAGTCTATCTGGAATCCGGTTGCCATAGATGGTTATGGCTCATCGTCGATCCTCTTCACCCAACACTTCTGTTTGATGCTATAGTGCACGAGGGCATCGTTTGTGCGGTCGACGCACAGATTGGCTGCCTATACTGGTGTAATCTATCGTCGTGTAATTGTTCTATCTCATCTCATCTTTACCTTAAGAATACGACTGCCTGGTCATTGTTACAAATTTAGAATATATAGTATGCCTATAACCACATCATTGCTATATGTTCTTCTCATTTCCTAGATTTTTATGACCACACATGTTATTGTTAGAGTTGATATGAGAACAATTGGTATCTAATGATTGTTAGAATAGATATTATGAGTATAACCTCATGATTGCTATATGTTACTCTCATTTCCAGGATTTTTATAACAATGCATGTTATTGCTTAGAGTTGATATGATAACTGTAGTACGGCGATGATTACCGTACTATGCAACTTCCATTCACCAGGGGGGCTGTGTTTACACATCATACCATGGGTTTCATGAATCACCATATCCAGAGATTCGTCGACACAGCTTGTTGCGAGATAATCTTTAGTGTGTGAAAGGCATCAAGCTTCCATGCGATGGATGGCTTTTGCAAACCCGACATGCGGCGATGTGGTTCATGCCAACAGCAAATATGCACAACTTGATTCATACTGATATGTAGACTGAGCCATGTATTCTGCTGCTGTAGCATGACCCTCTTTTGTTGGACTGTTGTTAGTTTGAAGCACTCCTCTGGTTTGAAGGATAGATACCTTTCTGGGATCAAGTGCATCCTAACTCACCTGCGCAGGATGTACTGATAATGATGATGGAGATGCTGTGCAGTATACATATATATATCACTTAGGCTTCATGAGCGTACTTGTTAGTTAAACCTATGGTTAAAATGTGACACTAAATACGACTAGTAAGTAGTACAGTAGCAGTACTAGTATACATCGGTCAAATTATTCATCATGTCCACACATTGAATTGACGTGACAACACACTGCGCGTGAGGTGACACAAGAATCCCGGCAGCGTGTTCGGGTATTCTGGACTTCAGATTTGGAGTACCACTTATCCTCGAAATCTTTCATCATTCACATAAAACAGTCGATTGATCATACATTGAGTACCATATAACTGGAATTAACCCATGCAAGTCGAAGAAGGATTGGCCGGTGTTGCCGGCTGGCGTCAAGTTCGATCCCACGGATCAGGAGCTGATTGAGCACCTTGAGGCCAAAGTGAGTGCTAACAGTGCGAGATCTCACCCTCTCATCGATTTTTTCATACCAACCATCGACAGCGAGCACAGCATATGCTACGCCCATCTTGAGAAATTTCCAGGGAAGACACCGATCGGCCGTCTACTTGCGCAAACACATTCCTTTGTTTATAGCTCTATTTTTCTTTTTAGACGCAGACCTGGTGAAGCAATTACAATTTGACAGTTAATGAAAAGTGAAACAAGTGACTGCAACATGCCAAAGATGTTATGAAAATGCCAACTACGTACACTAAAACCTGTATTCGACAATACGGCAGGTATCACACTGGGTGGCCTAAGCAAGCATTTCTTCCAGCGCAATTCCAGGGCATTCAAACAGGGCACATGGACGCGTCGCAAGATACAGTCGGAGTGCGGCATGCACGCGATGTGGCACAACACCAGCAATACCTTGCCGGTGATGGTCAACGGCCGGCAGACGGGCAGCAAAAAGGTTCTGGTGCTGCACACCAACAAGAACTTCGACCAGCAGAGGACCAACTAAGTGATGCACCAGTACCACCTCGGGGACCTGGAGCAAGAGAAGGAGTGGGAGCTGGTCCTCTGCAAGATTTTCTACCAGACGAACACTAGGGCTAGGAGTAAAAAGATTATAAGTTAATTGGGTATTGGTACTTGTACTACCTTGTCGTCCGCAAGTTGGTATTGTTGTTAACGATCTTTTGGTATGAACTTGGCATTTGCTTCCAACCATCATGCCGAGGGTCGACGTGGATATAAAGCTGATTCATTTGTTTCGAAACGAATTTTCAGGCACCTGATTTTTATTTGATGGGTAGCATAAGCACCTGCCGTTCGAATTCCCAGTTCTCCAATTTTTTTGAAACAAGTGCATGCTCTTATTATCACGATGAAAAAACAATATCCCTGCTGCATCCCAGTTATCAGTCTGTACTTGCAGAATTCTCTCATTTATTGAGCATGTATATCATTTTTTCAGGTCGAGCAAGTTTCAACTGGGCTGTAGACTGCCCAAGCTTGGTTTTGTTTTTAACAGGCCCAACCCATGATGACAACGGGGCACAAAGATCCAGCAGGTATCTACTGTCCTCTGGCCCGCCAGCGTTGGTTATATTTTGTCTTACAACATCCGCAGGCACTTTTTTACTGAATCAAACACACAACCCATTTCTATTTTCCTCTTGAAACGCATGTCCTACATCCGTTTTCTAATCTCTACCTATAGTTTTACTAGTTCATATACACGTATCATTATATTGAAAATACATAAAATTCACTTTTCATATTTACATCCTTATTTTTGTTGTTGTTTTCCCTCCCAGCGCTGATTTTTTTACCACTAGTTTTCCCTTAAACCAACTCAATTGTCCCACGTCTTATTTGCTTACAAAAACAAAACGATTTTTTTGGCAAATCAATAAGTTCTTAAAAAAAGTTTATCATTTCGGGATTACAAAAGTTCGGAGTCCACCGAAATATGCAAAATAAGGTTGAACTTTTTGACCGTGGTCCTGGGCAAAAAATGGGTTGTAATAAATTACTTAAGAATTAGCAAATGGGCTGCAAATTATTAAAAATAGCAAATGGGCTCTATGTTGTCTGCCACAGATTTGGAGGCTGACTTGTGGGCCTACTAAGTTCATGCGTACACAAGGTTTATCAAAAAAGAAACTTAGTCAACAATCGACTCTACCAGCGTTAGACCGTTAGATGTCAATCTAACGGCAATCGTGCTTCTTCAGTCTCTGATCTTCCTTCCCTAGCCGCCCAAACCAGCGCCATGGGAACCACCTGCTCCCGCCTCCCGTGGTCGGCTGTGCTGCCGGGCAGGCCTCACGGCCCCATCATATACTCGCATCCCTGGCCTGTCTATCCCTCTACTAACCCACACCTCCTGTTATTTTCCGGCGACGGCAGCCGAACCAGTAAACCCTCGTACTCTCCACCGCGTGGGCAGCCACTGCCGTGTCTTCCCCGGCTCCGTGACATTCCCTTCGTAGGCCTCGCCGTCGTCCACCACCCTGGTGCTCACGGCGCGGCGTTGTCAACGTGGTCAACGAATGACATCCATCGGAAGTGGACTGTACGTGGAGAGGCTAACAGCTGGGTCCACGGCCGCACACAAGGAAATGCCTCCTTATTAAGTGCAAAATAATGATTCCTCCACCTGACATCTGGGACCCGCCGGAAGGGCCTCTGTATTTGACAAAAAACGTTCCCTCCGCTGACAGGTCGGACCCACCAACTATATTATCGCATGCAAGGAAGTGCCTCCTTATTGCGCAAAAACAAAATGAATACCCCCTGCCAGCTGGGACCCACCTTGGTGGGAGGCTGACTTGTGGGCCTACTAAGTTGACGGGGACGGAGGGCTTTGTCAACTTAGTCAATATGAACGATTCTAGCTCTAGTGACCGTACAATGTCCATCTAACGGCCTTAGTGCTTCTTCAACCTCTGGTCTTCTTGCTCCATCCGCCCAAAGCAGCGCCGGTCGTGCCGCATGCTCCTACCTCCCGTGGTCGGCTGTGCTCCCGCGGAGGCCTCACCGCCCCCTACTATTCCCACCGCTGGCCAGGCCCTGCGGCAACGGCAGCCTCACACCGCAGCGAACCAGTGAACCCTTGTACTCCTCTCCGCGTGGGCTTCCACAGCCGCGTCTTCCCTGGCACCGCATCGTCCCCTTCCTAGGCCTCGCCGTTGTCCACCGCCCTGGTGCTCTCGGCGCGGCGTGGTCAACGTGGTCAAGGAACGGCTTCCATCGGACGTGGACTGTACGTGGAGAGGCTGACAGCTGGGTCCACGGCCGCAGCAAGGAAGTGCCTCCTTATTACGCGCAAAATAATTATTCCTCCACCTGACAGCGGGGACCCACCGGACGGGCCACCATATTTCACGAAAAAAACGTTTCCCCCTGACTGCGGGGACCCATCAGCTACATCTTCGCACGCAAGGAAGTGCGTCCGGGCAAAAAAAACGATTTGCCCCCCTGACTGGTGGGACCCACCAGTTACATCTTCGCAGGCAAGGAAGTGCCTGACAGTCAGGACCCACCTGGTCGAAGCGTAAGTAGCGTTGTCATTCTGGTCGCGAACGTGTACGTACATACTGGCCGATGTAGAGGCGTGCACGTGTCGTAGTAGAGGCGCGCACATAGCATGTACACGTACGTACATACGGGCAGGGTCTCGAACACCTACTCGCGCATACGTACGGCCAGGGCTCGTGTACATGGCTGGGTCGGAATGGAGAAACAGTGTCGTCGTCGTGTTCATGGGGAGCCAACCGGCTGGGTCGGAACGGAATGCATCATCGTGTTCATTGGGAGGGCTTGGACGAAACAGCCGATGGAAACGAGGCCTGGTGTACCGCAGAACGGAGGAAACGGCCTTGTGTTCGACCGGCCACGTTCGAAACGGGATCCTGCTCATCGGGAGAGGTCTGGCGTACCGCAAAACGGAGGAAACGGACCTCCTACGGTCAAAACAGGGGTCCTATTGATCGGGAGGGGTGTGGCGTACTGCAAAACAGAGGAAACATACTTGTGTTGGAGCGCTACGGTCGAAAGGGGTTCCTGTTCATCGGGAGGGGTGTGGCGTACCGCAAAACGGGACTCCACGGGATACTGTTCATCTCCACCATCGACCCCCTCCAGCCTCCACGGGCTACTGTTCATCCACCGTCGACCTCCTCCAGCCTCCACCTGTGACTGTTCATCCACGGGCTCCTATTCATCCAGCCTCCACCGCGTGCTACTCCACTGGCTACTGTTCAACCAACCCTCTCCACAGGCTCCTGTTCAACCACCCCTCCACGGGCTACTGTTCATCCAGCCCTCCACCATCTACTATTCATCCTACCCTCCACGGGGTGGTCCTGTTCATCCTGCCCTCCACGGGGTCCTGTTCATCCAGCCCCAACCGGCTCGAACTATCGGGGTCCGGTTCATCCACCCCCACCGGGAACTGTTCATCTAAACCCCCCCAGCAACGCTCACTGTTCATCCAGAGGCAACGCCACGGGGTCCTGTTCATCCACCCCCACCGGGAACTGTTCATCCAAACCGCCCCAGCAATGCTCAGTGTTCATCCATAGGCAGCATCGATCGGCTTCAGTTAGCAGCAGTAGCGAAGGAATCGCTCAATCGTGTTCAGTTAACAGCCATCGATCGATCGCTCGGGTTCAGTAACGCATAGCCTGCAGTGCAATCGCTCGGGTTCAGTTAGAGCCCAACGCCTCGCTCGGGTTCAGTTAGATCCCAACGCCTCGCACACACGCGTGTACGTACGAGAGAAACGTGCATCGCTCGGCCCCCGACCACCCACCGTAACCGGGGACTCCCCGATATTTTCCACGCCCTCGCTTCTACCATGGTTTTTTCCGTCATGGACGGCCCAAAGAATGTCATGCAGCTGCGTCTCCGGCCCGCCTAGGACGAAAAGCCCATTTTCTGTCATGATTTTTTGTCATAGAAGTAGGACCCCACCACATCTATGATGATACCGGGTTTTGTCACAATTATCATCATAGAAGTGTCATAAGTATGACAGAAAAGATTTTCGTTCGGCCCAAAATGTCACGGATGTGTCTTTTTTTTTGTAGTGTTGCCTCTATGGCGAGGTGGTGCGGGTTGGTATTCGACGTAAGTAGGCACTTTGTCTCGCCCACGTGGTGGTCGGTCTGGTTAATCAGCACGGTCATATCTTGACGGTATTGGCTCAAGGGCATCATCGTCGAATTGTGGCAGTAGCCGACACTTCGGATAACTCTTTGCTGGGCGCTCGAGGCCATATTCTTCCGTGGCTAGGACCTGGGTCCATCTACCATTGAGCGTATCCTGTTCGGCCTGGAGTTGTTGCAGTTGCGATGAGCTATTGTTTGAAGCATTCTTGCTTGAGGGGTTCCTCTGGCACGATGAAATCTTCGTTGCCAAGGCTGACATCCTCCTTGGAGATTGGTAGATAGTTACTATCTTGCGAATCCTCGTTCCCGACCGGCTCGTCGGGGTTAACTTGTCTCTCCTCCCATTCATCCTGCTCGGACGCAGGCTCGACTGTGTCTTCGGGATCTTCGGCATTGTCTGGAGTGTTATTATCTTCGGTGACGGTATTTCTTTCCTTTTCGCGACTGACGTCGACATTTTCGTGGTGCCTCGACGGGCTTATCTTCGCCTGGGTCCTACCTGCCGTCGTCTTCATCATTTTTGGGTGTATCCACCATATACACATCATATGTGGAGGTGGCCGTCCAACGCCCGGTAAAGGGCGGGTCTTGGCTTGGTTTGTCTCCGGCGTTGTAGTCCATGCCGTCGATGTCTTCGGAGGTGTAGTCGAGCATGTCGGTTAAGTCTTCGATAGTGGCTACAAAGTGGGTGGTGGGTGGGACACAAAATTCCCTGTGCCTAGCCCCTAGTTCGGGTTGGGCGTGGTTCGGAAGTGATACTTCCGTAATGGCGAGTGATGTCTACTACGCAACCTTCTTATTGTAGACGTTGTTGGGCCTCCAAGTGCAGAGGTTTTGTAGGACATTAGCAAATTTCCCTCAAGTGGATGACCTAAGGTTTATCTGTCCGTGGGAGGCGTAGGTTGAAGATGGTCTCTCTCGAACAACCCTGCAACCAAATAACAAAGAGTCTCTTGTGTCCGCAACACACCCAATATAATGGTAAATTGTATAGGTGCACTAGTTCGGCGAAGAGATGGTGATACAAGTGCAATATGGATGGTAGATATAGGTTTTTGTAATCTGAAAATATAAAAACAGCAAGGTAACTATTGATAAAAGTGAGCACAAACGGTATTGCAATGCGTTGAAACAAGGCCTAAGGTTCATACTTTCACTAGTGAAAGTTCTCTCAACAATAATAACATAATTGGATCATATAACTACCCCTGAACATGCAACAAAGAGTCACTCCAAAGTCACTAATAGCAGAGAACAAACGAAGAGATTATTGTAGGGTATGAAACCACCTCAAAGTTATCCTTTCTGATCGATCTATTCAAGATTCCGTCGTAAAATAACACGAAGCTATTCTTTCCGTTCGTCTATCCTAGAGTTCATACTAGAATAACACCTTAAGACATAAATCAACCAAAACCCTAATGTCGCCTAGATACTCCAATGTCACCTCAAGTATCCATGGGTATGATTATATGATATGTATCACACAATCTCATATTCATCTATTCAACCAACACAAAGAACTTCAAAGAGTGCCCCAAAGTTTCTACCGGAAAGTCAAGACGAAAACGTGTGCCAACCCCTATGCATAAGTTCACAAGGTCACAGAACTCGCAACTTGATCACCAAAACATACATCAAGTGGATCACGTGAATATCCCATTGTCACCACAGATAAGCACATGCAAGACATACATCAAGTGTTCTCAAATCTTTAAAGACTCAATCCGATAAAATAACTTCAGAGGGAAAACTCAATCCATCACAAGAGATAGAGGGGGAGAAACACCATAAGATCCAACTATAATAGCAAAGATCGTGATACATCAAGATCGTGCCGAATCAAGAACACGAGAGAGAGAGAGATCAGACACATAGCTACTGGTACATACCCTCAGCCCCGAGGGTGAACTACTCCCTCCTCGTCATGGAGAGCGCCGGGATGATGAAGATGGCCACCGGTGAGGGATCCCCCCTCCGGCAAGGTGCCGGAACAGGGTCCCGATTGGTTTTTGGTGGCTACAGAGGCTTGTGGCGGTGGAACTCCCGATCTAGGTTATGTTCTGGAAGTTTGGGGATATATAAGAGGTGTTGGCGTCGGGAACAAGTCAGGGGGGTCCACGAGGCGGCCACGAGGTAGGGGGCGCACCCAGGGGGTAGGGCGTGCCTTCCACCCTCATGGTGGCCTCGGGACTCTTCTGGTCCATCTCCGGTACTCCGTGGGCTTCTTTTGGTCCAAAAACAATCTCCGTGAAGTTTCAGGTTAATTGGACTCCGTTTGGTATTCCTTTTATGTGATACTCAAAAACAAGGAAAAACATAAGCTGGCACTGGGCTCTAGGTTACTAGGTTAGTCCCAAAAATCATATAAAAGAGCATATTAAAGCCCATTAAACATCCAAAACAGATAATATAATAGCATGGAACGATCAAAAGTTATAGATACGTTGGAGACATATCAGCGAGGGATCACATTAAGTCCAAGGCCTCGCTTAAGAGCGAAGGCCGGACGGGGAACCGAGGACCTGCGTGGCTAGGCATGGCAGATTCTACCATGCCGTGCTCACTAAACGCAGACCTTTAGAGTTCGAAGTTGGCATCCGGAGGCGGGTTCGGCTCTCCGATGACAGGGAGAGTCCTGCTTGATTCCACGCTCGCCAAAGACATAGTTCCTCTGGGTCTCCGGAGGAGAAGAGAGTCTTGTGGGTTTCAGACACCCCTCTTCGGATGAAGTGGTCTGCTCTGGATCCAAGGCCAGGGCATGGATGATAGTTGGTCTTTGAACGGTGCCTGATGATGGATCCGATGGGTTTCCTTCTTGGAGATGAGGAACAGTGGTCGAGGCCGTGAACCCTTCGAAGATCAAGTCTCCTCGGATGTCGGCGACGTAATTCAGGCTCCCAAGTCCGATCTGATGTCCAGGGGCGTAGCTGTCGATCTGTTCAAGGTGACCAACCGACTTGGCATGCAGAGCGACGCCGCCAAACAAAAAAGTTGATCGGGGAGGAATGTTTCCCCGAAAACAGCATCGTTGTTCATAATCGAACGAGCCATCGAACCTTCTGCCGACGACATAGTGGAACTCTCAATGAAAGCACCAATGTCGGTGTCAAAACCAGCCGATCTCGGGTAGGGGGTCCCGAACTGTGCATCTGAGGATCGAAGGTAATAGGAGACAATGGGGACACAATGTTTTACCCGGGTTTGGGCCCTCTTAATGGAGGTAAAACCCTACTTCCTGCTTGATTGACTTTGATGAGTATAGGGGTTACAAGAGTTGATCTACCTCGAGATCGTAATGGATAAATCCTAGATGTCTAGCCAATATGAATTCTGATAGCCTCTACGGACTAAACCCTCCGGTTTATACAGACACCGGAGGGGCCTAGGGTTGTACAGAGTCGGTTTACAAAAGAAGGAAACTATACATTCGGACGCCAATCTTGCCATCCACGCAAAGGAGAGTCCTATCCGAACACGGGGAAGGTCTTCTACCTTGTATCTTCATGGCCCACCAGTCCGGCCCATTACACACAGCCCGGACACCCGAGAACCCCTTAATCCAGGACTCCCTCACCAAGATTGAAGCTATCGAGAGTTGGTCGCAGCCCAAAACGGTCACGCAAGTGAGGAGTTTCCTTGGCCTCGCTAGTTTCTATAGGCGTTTTCTGAGAGATTTTAGCACCATTGCTGCACCTCTCAGCGATCTTACAAAGAAGGATGTCCTTTTGTTTGGGGTACCGCATAAGAAGAAGCCTTCACGGTATTGAAAGATAAGTTGACACATGCTCCTTTACTCCAACTTCCTGATTTTAATAGGACTTTTGAGCTTGAATGTGATGCTAGTGGAATTAGATTAGAATGTGTGTTATTACAAGATGGCAAACCTGTTACATACATTTCTCAAAAATTGAGTGAGCCTAGTCTGAATAATTCTACTTATGATAAAGAATTATATGCTCTTGTTCGGAGTTTAGAGACATGGCAACATTATTTATGGCCCAAAGAATTTTTCATACATTCTGATCATGAATCTTTGAAACATATTAAAAGTCAAGCTAAACTGAATCGTAGACATGCTAAATGGGTTGAATTCATTGAGACTTTCCCTTATGTTATTAAACACAAGAAGGGTAAAGAAAATGTTATTGCTGATGCATTGTCTCGTTGCTATACCATGCTTTCACAACTTGACGTTAACATATTTGGTTTGGAGACCATCAAAGATCAATATGTACATGATGCTGATTTTAAAGATGTAATGCAGAATTGTAAAGAAGGAAGAACATGGAACGAGTTCGTCGTTAATGATGGATTTGTGTTTCGTGCTAACAAACTATGCATTCTAGTTAGCTCCGTTCGTCTTTTGTTGTTGCGGGAGGCGCATGGAGGAGGATTAATGGGACACTTTGGCATGAAGAAGACAGAGGACGTACTTGCTACACATTTCTTTTGGCCAAAGATGAGACAGGATGTTGAGCGTTTTGTTGCTCGCTGCACTACATGTCAAAAAGCTAAGTCATGACTCAATCCTCATGGTTTATATATGCCTTTGCCTGTACCTAGTGTTCCTTGGGAGGATATATCTATGGACTTTGTTTTAGGTTTACCTCGAACAAACAAGGGGAGGGATAGCATATTTGTTGTCGTGGATAGATTCTCGAAAATGGCACACTTTATACCATGTCATAAAAGCGATGACGCTGTTAATGTTGCTGATTTGTTCTTTCGTGAAATTATTCGCCTGCATGGTGTGCCAAATACTATTGTTTCAGATCGTGATACCAAATTTCTTAGCCACTTTTGGAGATGTTTATGGGCTAAGTTGGGGACTAAACTGCTTTTTAGTACTACTTGTCACCCCCAAACTGATGGTCAAACTGAAGTAGTCAATAGAACATTGTCTACTATGCTTAGGGCTGTTTTGAAAAATAGTAAGAAAATGCGGGAAGAATGCTTGCCTCATATTGAATTTGCTTATAATCGTTCGTTGCATTCTACTACTAAGATGTGCCCTTTTGAAATTGTGTATGGTTTCCTACCTCCTGCACCTATTGATTTGTTGCTTCTTCCATCTTCGGAGAAGGTTAACTTTGATGCTAACAACGTGTTGAATTGATCTTAAAAATGAATGAGTTAACTAAGGAAAACATTGAGCGTATGAATGCTTAATATAAACTTGCTGGAGTTAAGTGTAGAAAACATGTTATGTTTGCACCTGGAGATCTTGTTTGGTTACATTTGCGTAAGGATAGATTTCCTAATTTGCGCAAATCAAAGCTAATGCCACGTGATGATGGTCCTTTTAAGGTGTTAGAGAAAATAAATGGCAATGCATATAAACTTGAGCTGCCTGCAGATTTTGGGGTTAGTCCCACTTTTAACATTGCAGATTTGAAGCCTTATTTGGGTGAGGAAGATGAGCCTCCGTCGAGGACGACTTCATTTCAAGAAGGGGAGGATGATGAGGACATCAATACCATTGTTACATCCACAGCCCGTACTGCTACATATACTGGACCAATTAGTAGAGCTCGCGCACACCAATTAAATTATCAGGTACTTTCGTTTCTTGGTAATGATTCTAATGTTCATGAGAATATGCTGCTGCCTAAATTGGATACATTTGTTTTGCTTACAAATGAAGGGCATGGCATGGATAAGAGAGATGAACACTGGAGCAAGACCAAGCATGGAGATGATGGCATGCGCATGGGGAACAAGAACGGAGTTACAAGTGATGATTTCAGGACTTTGAAGCCATCATAATGAGTTCAAGAAGCCTTGGATGAAATATACAAGATGCCACTTCATAAATTTAGTCCAGAGGCTATTATAGGTGTTGCGTCACCTTATTATTGGGCCAGGCCCATGTAATTTTGAAATACTTGAGTATAGGCTGTTTTTAGAGTCCGTATGTGTGGGGAAACAAGAGATAGGGTTGGTTTCGGACCCCTCCTCCAAGGGCGACGAAATTCCCCCCTCTTCCTCCATATATACAACCCTTAGTGCACCGTTTAGACTTTGGGTTTTGTTTAGATTAAAAGTTCGCCATAGCTGCAACTTCGCATACTTCATTTGTGTTCAACGACCAGACAAAGGCGTCACAGAACCCCACCTTCATTAATAAATCTTTCCTCTTATATTCGCAATATCCAGATTGCAATCTCAGTTTTTTGCTCGTTCTTCGTTTGCTCGCAGGAAACAGACCCTCGTGGTCAGGTTTATCGTGCTCCGGTGTGGAAAATAACCTCTCGGAGTTGGTTTAGCGATTGCTAAGGCGCGACGTCCTCGTACGTTCGTAGTCGGATCATCAAAGTCTACTCCAACATAAACGATAGCCACCATCTCATCGAAAGACGGGACACCGTTGCCTCTATCAACTATAATGTAAAGCTCCTTCATAGTCTTGGGGAATCGAACGTTCATCTTGGAACGTATCTGACGATTGCGCATGTCGGACTGGAATGCAGCTATCACAGCTGTCGGGTGGATGTGTGTGGAATATTTCTGTGGACTCTGCTGAACCTCTGCATGTACTTCCATAGAGTCTCTCCTTCTTTCTGCGGGAGGAGCTGCAAGTCGTTGGGCCGCCCTGGTTCTTGGTGGCCGCCCGTGAAGGCGCCAACGAACTCATGGCATAGGTCAGCCCAGGTCGAAATGGAGTTCTCGAGCAGGTGCATCAGCCTAGACCTCACATTTGGCTTGAGCGTGAATAGTTGGTGAACACCTTCTCATCTCTTCCTCCGGCAGCTTGAGCATCGATGGTGTAGATGCTCAAGAACTCCGCCGGGTTTAGTCTCCCATCATACTTCTCTGGTATCTCTGGCTTGAACGTGCGATCGGATGGCCAACAGACTTTCCATAACTCATGGGTGAAGGCAGGGTACCCAACCTCGAAAGGTAGGTACCCGCCTTCACCAAGCGTGGGCTCGCCAACATCGGGGCCATCACGCCTATCGGACTGGCGATGGGTGTCGCAGCATTGCTCGATGGTGACGCACGCGCCTTCCCTTTGCCTATCCTCCAGGATCCGCCGTTGGCCTTGATGCACTCAAGGATTGGATGAAGCCATCGAGACATCGTTGGATTCTTGATCGTGTGGCTCCCGCACCGGCTGTCATGGAGGGGACTGCACCGTGGGGGTGGCCCCTTCCACGCGGCCAGCAGCGTGGGCCGTTGATGTTGCTTGGGGAGGCCGTGGCGGGCTAGCTCGCTGCGATCCTCCCGCCTCGGCGAAACCAATCAGGCTCTGAATTGTGGCTCTCCACTCATCCATCTGATCGGCTGCCGGTGGAAATGTCAACAGTAGCTGGGCCCGCGCCATGGCCTCCGAAGCGGTGCTTGGCATGGATGGCGATGAAGATCATAATGTCACCCGGCTCCTGACGGTGCCGGTAGTGGCTGCACCATGCTCTCGTCGTCGTGAGCCTGTCGCCAGGATGGCGTTGTGACGAGGTGGCGGCGCTTGTGGACCAGCGGCTCCGTCCGGTGCATTGGCTGGGTCAACTCGCTCCGGGGGTGGTGCATGTCCTGCGGTCGCGCTCGTAGCTGGGGCGGCTAGAGGATTGCGATTCACCCCAGAGCGAGTGCCACCACTGTGGCTGTGCCCCTCGGCCGGGCGGAGAGGTGCAAACAGAATAATCTCTCCACCGATACCTCGTGGAGCATGGCTGCTGGGATGCTGTCAGTGCTGTCTTTCTCTGGTGCCTCCTGCTCCTGTTTCGGCCACATGGGAGGTGGTGAAGACGATGCCAGCGTCAACCACGTCCTCTGTAGCGTCCACATACCTAGGCGTCCCTGTAGCCCCCGCGGCATCCATGCCTTCGAGGAGGACGGCTGGGCGGCGGCACCAGGTTTCTTCTTGGGCGCCATGGATGATGGAGATGTTGATGAAGAAAATGATGACGAAGATGACGCGCTATGTACGCTTCTCGGGTTCGCACAAGCGCTACCCCCCTACCTGGCATGCCAAAGATGTCGTGGGAAACCACGACCACTTATGGGGCCATGAGCCCCTTGTGGTTGGGTAGGGGGATGAGCGCATTGCACAACGTCGCGCATCATGGCAGAGATCACACGGGCAGTTTTACCCAGGTTTGGGCCGCCGCGAGGCGTAAAACCCTACTCCTACTTTGGTGGATAGATGGTGGATTGTGGTGGAAGCGCAGCGCTCTAGCCCGGTAGGGTTGCCTCGGGGCGAGAACAGCTATGCGCATGTGAGTGTACAAGGGTCCGAATCCTTTCTATGGTTGCCACGTGCCTCCTTTTATAGATAAAGGGGTCACCACGGTGGAAATGAGTCATTGTGCACTGAATAGATAGGAAACAGTGCTATCATATTTCTACCTCTTGAGCTTGCATTGTTTTTTCCCTTGAAGAGGAAAGGGTGATGCAGCAAATGAGCATAAGTATTTCCTTCAGTTTTGAGAACCAAGGTATCAATCCAGTAGGAGATTACACAACAAGCCACCGAATACCTGCACGAACAAGCACCAACTTGCAACCAACGGACAAAGGGGCTGTCAATCCCTGCACAATGATTCGCAAAGTGAGATCTGATAGAGATGGATAAATGGTAAAGTAATATTTTTGGTATTTTTGGTTTATGGAACGGAAAGTAAAGATTGCAAAATGAGGAAATGGCGACATAAATTGGCAAGTTGACGGGAAACTAATACGATGTAAAATAGACCCAGGGCCCATAGGTTTCACTAGAGGCTTCTCTCAAGATAGAAATTATTACGGTGGGTGAACAAATTACTGCCGAGCAATTGATAGAAAAGCGCAAAGTTATGACGATATCTAAGGTAATGATCATGAATATAGGCATCACGTCCGTGTCAAGTAGACCGAAACGATTCTGCATCTACTACTATTACTCCACACATCGACCGCTATCCAGCATGCATCTAGAGTATTAAGTTCATAAGAAGAGAGTAACTCCTTAAGCAAGATGATATGATGTAGAGGAATTAACTCGAGCAATACGATGAAAACCCCATATTTTTATCCCCGATGGCAACAATACAATACATGCCTTGCTACCCTGCTGTCAATGGGAAAGGACACCGCAAGATTGAACCCAAAGCTAAGCACTTATCCCATTGCAAGAAAAACCAATCTAGTAGGCCAAACCAAAGCGATAGTTTGAAGAGACTTGCAAAGATATCAAATAATGCATAAAAGAATTCAGAGGAGATTCAAATAATATTCATAGATAAGCTGATCATAAATCCATAATTCATCGGATCTCGGCAAACACACCGAAAAAGAGTATTACATTGAATAGATCTCCGAGAACATCGAGGAGAACTTTGTATTGAGAATCAAAGAGAGACAAGAAGCCATCTAGCTACTAGCTATGGACCCGTAGGTCTGATGTAAACTACTCATGCTGCATCGGAGAGGCAATGGTGTTGATGTAGAAGCCCTCCATGATCGATTCCCCTCCGGCAGGGTGCTGGAAAAGGCCCCAAGATGGGATCTCACGGGTACAGATGGTTGCGGCGGTGGAAAAGTGGTTTCATGGCTCTCCTGGATGTTTTTGGGGTATAAGAGTACATATAGCAGAAAGAATTAGGTCAGGAGACCTACGAGGGGCCCACAAGGTTGGGGGGCGTGCCCCACCCCCCTGGGCGCGCCCTCCACCCTTGTGGCCTCCTCGAGGCTCCTCTAACTTGCACTCCAAGTCTCCTGGTTGTCTTGGTCCAACAAAAATCATCGTGAAAGTTTTATTCCTTTTGGACTCCGTTTGGTATTCCTTTTCTGCTAAACTCTAAAACAAGGAAAAAAACAAAAACTGGCACTCGACTCTAGGTTAATAGGTTAGTCCCAAAAATCATATAAAATAGCATATTAATGCATATAAAACATCCAAAACAGATAATATAATAGCATGGAACAATAAAAAATAATAGATACGTTGGAGATGTATCAAGCATCCCCAAGCTTAATTCCTGCTCGTCCTCGAATAGGTAAATGATAAAAACAGAATTTTTGATGTGGAATGCTACCTATCATATTTATCCATGTAATTCTCTTTATTGTGGCATGATTGTTCGGATCCATAAGATTCAAAACAAAAGTTTAATATTGACATAAAAATAATAATACTTCAAGCATACTAACAAAATAATTATGTCTTCTGGCCAAAGAAAGCTTATCCCTATAAAATCATATAGTCTGGCTATGCTCCATCTTCATCACACAAAATATTTTAATCATGCACAACCCCAATGACAAGCCAAGCAATTGTTTCATACTTTTAATGTTCTCAAACCTTTTCAACTTTCACGCAATACATGAGCGGGAGCCATGGACATAGCACTATAGGTGGAATAGACAGTGGTTGTGGAGAAGACAAATAGCACTATAGGTGGAATAGACAGTGGTTGTGGAGAAGACAAAAAGAAGGAGATAGTATCACATCAACTAGGCGTATCAACGGGCTATGGACATGCCCATTAATATATATCAATGTGAGTGAGTAGGGATTTCCATGCAACGGATGCACTAGAGCTATAAGTTTATGAAAGCGCAAAAAGAAACTAAGTGGGTGTGCATCCAACTCGCTTGCTCACGAAGACCTAGGGCAATTTGAGGAAGCCCATCATTGGAATATACAAGCCAAGTTCTAAAATGAAAAATTCCCACTAGTATATGAAAGTGATATCATAGGAGACTCTCTATCATGAAGATCATGGTGCTACTTTGAAGCACAAGTGTGGCAAAAAGTATAGTAACATTGTCCCTTCTCTCTTTTCTCTCATTTTTTTTATATGGGCCTTCTCTCGTTTTTTTTGTCCAGAGTCTCATCCCGACTTGTGGGGGAATCATAGTCTCCATCATCCTTTCCTCACATGGGACAATGCTCTAATAATGAAGATCATCACACTTTTATTTACTTACAACTCAAGAATTACAACTCGATACTTAGAACAAAATATGACTCTAAGTGAATGCCTCCAGCGGTGTACCGGGATGTGCAATGAATCAAGAGCGACATGTATAAAAAATGATGAACGATGGCTTTGCCACAAATACGATGTCAACTACATGATCATGAAAAGCAATATGACAATGATGAAGCGTGTCATAATAAACGAAACGGTGGAAAGTTGCATGGAAATATATCTCGGAATGGCTATGGAAATGCAATAATTGGTAGGTATGGTGGCTGTTTTGAGGAAGGATATGTGGTGGGTTTATGGTACCGGCGGAAGTTGCGTGGTACTAGAGAGGCTAGCAATGGCGGAAAGGTGAGAGTGAGTATAATCCATGGACTCAACACTAGTCATAAAGAACTCACATACTTATTGCAAAAATCTATTAGTCATTGAAACAAAGTACTACGCGCATGCTCCTAGGGGGATAGATCGGTAGGAAAAGACCATCGCTCGTCCCCGACCGCCACTCATAAGGAAGACAATCAAAAAATAAATCATGCTCCGACTTCATCACATAACGGTTCACCATACGTGCATGCTACGGGACTCACAAACTTTAACACAAGTATTTCTCAAATTCACAACTACTTACTAGCATGGCTCTAATATCACCATCTCCATATCTCAAAACAGTCATAAGGAATCAAACTTCTCATAGTATTCTATGCACTTGATATGAATTTTTTACTATATCCCTCTTGGATACCTATCATATTAGGACTAATTTTATAACCAAAGAAAATTACCATGCTATTTTGAGACTCTCAAAATAATATAAGTGAAGTACGAGAGTTCATCAATTTCTATAAAATTAAACCACCACCGTGCTAAAAAAAGATATAAGTGAAGCAGTAGAGCAAATTTTGCCTAGCTCAAAAGATATAAGTGAAGCACATAGAGCATTCTAATAAATCACAATTCATGCGTGTCTCTCTCAAAAGGTGTGTACAGCAAGGATGCTTGTGGAAAACTAAAAAGCAAAGACTCAAATTATACAAGACTCTCCAAGCAAAACACATATCATGTGCTGAATAAAAATATAGCCTCAAGTGAAGTTACCGATAGACGAAGACGAAAGAGGGGATGCCTTCCCGGGGCATCCCCAAGCTTAGGCTTTTTGACATACTTGAATATTACCTTGGGGTGCCTTGGGCATCCCTAAGCTTAGGCTGTTGCCACTCCTTATTCCATAGTCCATCAAATCCTTACCCAAAACTTGGAAACTTCACAACACAAAACTCCAACAGAAAATCTCGTAAGCTCTGATAGTATAAGAAAATAAATCACCACTTTTGGAACTGTTGTGAACTCATTATTTATTTTTATTGGTGTAATATCTACTGTATTCCAACTTTTCCATGGTTCATACCCCCCGATACTAGCCATAGATGCATCAAAATAAGGAAACAACATGTGAAAAACAGAATCTGTAAAAAACAGAACATACTGTAGAAATCTGGATATTTCCAATACTTTTGTAAACCAAAAAATCCTGATAAAATAGGATGTCCTAGATAATTTTTCTATTAATCTTCTTCAAAAAGAATCAACTAAAAAGCACTCTCCAGCTAAAAATGAGAATTGTTTTCGTGAGCGCAAAAGTTTATGTTTTTCAGCAAGATCAAATTAACTATCACCGTAGGTTATCCCATAGGTCTTACTTGGCACAAACACTAATTAAAACACAAAAACACATCTAACCAGAGGCTTGATGATTTATTCAAAGCAAAACAGGACCTAAAAGCAAGAAAAAAAAATAAAATTGGGTTGCCTCCGAACAAGCGCTATTGTTTAACGCCCCTAGCTAGGCATAAAAACACGAATAGATCTAAGTATTATCGTAATAATGATAAGGCAAATCTCGAAAACTCATCTCATACTCTCTTTGTTCAGCAGCAAGTTTTCTTTGAGGCAAGCAAAAGTAATCAAAAGGGCTAAATTTAATGGGATAAGAATCCCCAAGATCGATCTCGGGAAGAATTGGTTCCTCCTTCGGCCCTTCATATTGTATGACCAACTCATCATTATAAGCATTCTTTTGGAAAAAAGTCATGAGCTTGTGTCCAATAGAGAAACCCAATCCATAATTTTGAATAGCAAAATCATCATTAAGCTCAGAAATCTTATTTACTAAAACATCGGTAGGAACCCTCTTTCTTAAATTTTCGTTATAAGCAACATGATCCAAACACCGTAAACGCATTATATCCTCTTGATTAAAGAGAATTCACTCTATGGGAGGGCGACCACCATCTACTTTATAATGAGCGAAAATTTCACTGGCTTCTTTCATAATAAATCTAAACTCATGAGCTAGGAATATAGTGGCGGCGCGCTTAACAGAAGAATGCTCAATATTAGAAAACTCTAGAAAAATCCTTTGTATGGATGGATGCATGTGAACAAATTGTCTTTCAAGTTCAACAACAAGCGAAGATATAGCATCCGCAAGGCTACTAGTTTTATGGAGGATAGATCCACCCATAGTGGTGATTGCACCGGCACAAGTAAAGAAATCTTGAATAACCCCCTTTCCAATAATATTTCCGCTACCTATACGGATTTTCTTTGCGTGCAAGATAGTAGATTCTTCATGAGGGTTAGAATTAGCAAAAGCATCAAGGTTTCCCCCATCGTTACTACTATCCTTTTCAACAATAACCTCCCCAGTTTCAGACATGATGGCGACAAACGAGCAAACAGAAAGGACGAACGAAAGAGAGGTGAAGAAAAGGCGAATCTTTTCGAAAATCGTTTTAGAAGTGGGGAAGATGAAAACGAGAGGTGAATGGCAAATGATGTAATGCGAGGGATGAGAGTTTATGATGGGTACTTGGTATGTCTTGGCTTGGTGTAGATCTCCCCGGCAACGACGCCAGAAATCCTTCTTGCTACCTCTTGAGCTTGCATTTGTTTTTCCCTTGAAGAGGAAAGGGTGATGCAGCAAAGGAGCGTAAGTATTTCCCTCAGTTTTGAGAACCAAGGTATCAATCTAGTAGGAGACTACGCAACAAGCCACCGAATACCTGCACAAACAAACACCAACTTGCAACCAACGCGACAAAGGGGTTGTCAATCCCTTCACGGTTATTCGCAAAGTGAGATCTGATAGAGATGGATAAACATAAAGTAATATTTTTGGTTTTTTGGTTTATGGAATGGAAAGTAAAGATTGCAAAATAAGGAAATGGCGACAGAAATTGGTAAGTTGACAGGAAACTAATATGACGTAAAATAGACCCGGGGGCCATACGTTTCACTAGAGGCTTCTCTCAAGATAGAAATTATTACGGTGGGTGAACAAATTACTGCCAAGCAATTGATAGAAAAGCGCAAAGTTATGACGATATCTAAGGCAATGATCATGAATATAGGCATCACGTCCGTGTCAAGTAGACCGACACGATTATGCATCTACTACTATTACTCCACACATTGACCGCTATCCAGCATGCATATGGAGTATTAAGTTCATAAGAACAGAGTAACGCCTTAAGCAAGATGACATGATGTGGAGGAATTAACTCAAGCAATATGATGAAAACACCATCTTTTTAAGCTCGATGGCAACAATACAATACGTGCCTTGCTGCCCCTGCTGTCACAGGGAAAGGACACCGCAAGATTGAAACCAAAGCTAAGCACTTCTCCCATTGCAAGAAAAACAAATCTAGTAGGCCAAACCAAATCGATAGTTCGAAGAGACTTGCAAAGATATCAAATCATGCATAAAAGAATTCAGACAAGATTCAAATAATATTCATAGATAAGCTGATCAAAAATCCACAATTCATCGGATCTCGGCAAAGACACGACAAAAGAGTATTAAATCGAATAGATCTCCAAGAACATCAAGGAGAACTTTGTATTGAGAATCAAAGAGAGAGAAGAAGCCATCTAGCTACTAGCTATGGAATCGTAGGTCTGAAGTAAACTGCTCACGCTTCATCGGAGAGGCAATGGTGTTGATGTAGAAGCCCTCCATGATCGATTCCCCCTCCGACAGGATGCCGGAAAAGGCCCCAAGATGGGATCTCACGGGTACAGAAGGTTGCGATGGTGGAAAAGTGGTTTCCTGGCTCTCCTGGATGTTTTTGGGGTATAAGAGTATATATAGGAGGAAGAATTAGGTTAGGAGACCTACGAGGGGTCCACAAGGTTGGGGGGCGCGCCCTCGACCCTTGTGGCCGCCTCGATGCTCCTCTGAATTGTACTCCAAGTCTCCTAGGAGTCTTCTGTCGAAGAAAAATCGTCACGAAAGTTTTATTCCGTTTGGACTCCGTTTGGTGTTCCTTTTCTGCGAAACTCGAAAACAAGGAAAAAACAGAAACTGGCACTGGCACTGGGCTCTAGGTTAATAGGTTAGTACCAAAAATCATATAAAATAGCATATTAATGCTTATAAAACATCCAAAACAGATAATATAATAGCATGGAACAATAAAAAATTATAGATACGTTGGAGACGTATCACATACCTAACTTTGCAGACAGGGCGGAGCACATTAAATGCGCCGCTTAGTGTCACATCATGGCCTGCCCGGCAAGCCTTGACGCGATGTTCGGCCACCTTCTCTCCTGCCTGCATGACACGTCTCTGGACGGGTGTCATTTCGAGGTGATTTCCGTAGGAAGTGGCTGCCATGTGGCAAAAAACAGCCACTTAGTCACTTGGGGGCTTGACACCGCATCGATCGATGACTTGCCTGGCTGTGAGGTGGTGCCGTGGAGCCTTGGCGGGGTAGTTTGCCTTCGTAGGGCCCGGCAGGCCTGCCGGGGCAGTCTTGAGGTTTGTTTCCGGGGTAACCTTGGCCTCGCGAGGCTCGCCTTCCCGGCAAGGGAGGTTTTACCTTGGTGGTGTCTTGCTTCTTTGGCTTGACTTGGTCTTCTTGATCCGCACTCTGATTCCTCAAAGGGCTGATCACTTGATGGATGTTGCAACCTTGCTCTTAGGCCTGTGCTCGGTCTGGGCAATAGACCCAGGGTTTGTTGCACCGACACTATATGCGGTATTTCCTTGCCGTTCCAAGTAAATTTGCACATGCCAAACTCTAAACCTTCAAATAATAATCCGTTTTGTATGCCCGAATAGCTCATGTAGGGACTGGGGGCTGTTAGTATCTTCCATGCTAGGTGTGTTATTCTCCCGATGAGTGTTTATTCACTTGTCATTCACGAGAAAATGGTTGGTAATCGGGATGCCCAGTTCCGTGCTCGAAATGAAATCAAAATATAAATATCAAACAAAACTCCCCCAGGACTGTTGTTGGTATGGACGGTACCCGTGGATTCGGTTAGCTGTGGAGTGTGTTTGTTGGTGGAGGGGGAGTAAAAACTTTACCATTCTGTTTGGGAACCGCCTATAATGTATCTAGCATGGAAGATACACAGATCTATTGGTTGTTATGTTGACAATGAAAGCATACCGCTCAAAATTATATTCATCTCTGTTTTAAAAGCGTGAGCTCTGGCACCTCTGCAAATCCCTGTTTTCCTTTGCGAAGGGCCTATCTATTTACTTTTATTGCTGAGTCATCATCCTCTTATAAAAAGCACCAGTTAGAGAGCACCACTCACTGGTGCGCGTCGGTCTTAAACAAACGGTTTAAAACCCCTTTCCGCGATGGCATTTGGAACCGTCGCCAAGTGAGTGTGTGCGATAGGGTGTCCTTCCCACACGACGCAGAAATTGTCGGGGATAGGCCCTCCTGGGACCCAGGCTGGGGCCATGTGCGACCGGGCGAGGCATCGAAACCCAATCATTTTCGTAGGTATGTACATCCCACACGGTGAATCCCAGAAATCATTTCCGTAGGTATGTACATCCCACACGGTGAATCCCAGAAAAACATTTCCGTTCGTATGTATATCACACACAGTCAATCCAAGGAATACGTTTCCTTTATTATGTACACCCCACACAGTCAATCCAGGGAAAACGTTTCCATTCGGATGTACATCCCACACGGTTTTATGTATACGCTCGTGTGTGAAAGGTGTAACTATCACACACGCTCTGCCTTGGTTAACTGTTTGCTTTCATTAACTACATCACACATGATTTGTTGTAGAAAACTGTGTGGCATTGGGCTATCCATCGCAAGCGCTTTTACTGCTAGAACCATTTGCAAATGTCCATGACTGTCTGTTCTATTTTTATTTTTGCCTGTAGTTTATTATTCTAATTGGAAATTTTGAAATACGAAACGTGCAATTCAAATTCTCAGCACAATGGTTCAACAACGAATCGATAAATAAAATTGCCAGTACAATATGTTTAGTAATTACAGGATTAGGTAGCAATTAACTATGATGAACCGCAGTATTTAAAGGCGGTAAAGGTGAAGAGACAAGTGTAAATCATTTTGACTGCCAATGGTGTTGAAGAAGCGGAATGCCCATAATGTGCCTTCCTGCATGCCATAGGCACGAGCCACTTTTGTCCACCCCGTTGTGATGATCGCCCGCCCATCCATCACCGCCTTCAGGAAGACTTCTAGAGCATTATCATGGTAGCATGAATTATATACTTTAACCTTAGTTGCCTCCACTCCGGTCATGTAGTTTGCAAGGTAAGCATCAATAAATAGCTTCAGAAACCACTGAAAATAGAAAAATATCATATACTGAGGTCTAATAGAGTTTGTTGTGGGCAGGGGGAAAAGGCAACACATTACTTACCATCCTAAAGTTCACTATTGTCTTCGACAAAGTGTAAATAAAGAGCTTAATTCCAATCACCCAATTTCTCTCGCCTAACATCTTTCTTAGTTTCCTCACTTGACGCTTGTTCATGAATATCTCATTGCCCCATATGCAAAAGGGATCGAAGCGTGGATCAGTACCCCTCATATATGTACCTACAAGCAACCAGTAAATGTGAGAAGCTAAACTGAGATTGCACAAATGATGTAAAATACAACTACCTATGTTCCTAAGTACAAGTATTTTTTTGAGATTTCAATATGAACTACATACAGATGTATATAGAATATAGATATAGTTTAGATTAGAATCTAGATTCACTCATTTTGCTCCTTATGTAGTCTATATTGGAATCTCTAAAAATACTTATATTTAGGAATAGATGGTGTATAAGACATGGGATGCAGCTAACCTCGACGGCAAACAACAACATCACCCATTGTAGCCCTGTGTAAGTACAAGGAAGCCAATGTTAACTACAACAGGGTTAACATCCACCAAAAATAGAAAATGGTAATAAAACGGCAGCATCTGTAGTGATATCTTCATTTCGAAAGAGTAGCACGGTAGCAAAGGGACGGATTAAAAAATGGATACAACTGTTAATTGCAACAGGCTTAACAACATCCTAATTCATGTTTTGTAAGTTTGTAGCCATTGAAATACAACTCTTTAAAAATGGATACAACTGTTAATTGCAACAGGCTTAATGGCCATTGAAACCGGTACTGATAAAAATGCAATTGGCAGAGTTAAACATCACAGGGCAGGTGCTGCCAGAGCAGATAATGGCCCAGTTGTCTATAAAAAGGTAGGGAAAATAGCTCAAACGTGTTAGGCATGTTTACTACAACATGCTTAATACATCGATAGTACAAAACATAGCCATTAATTGCAACTGGTATTGGTAAGATTGAACTGGTGGGTACATACTTGGTAAGTCCTGAGAGGTAGTTGCTGGGGCACTTCATCTTGGCCAGAGCCTGCCCAAAGTCAGCGGCGGCGGAGGCGAGCTGTTCCTCCGGGTCGAAGCGTGGATCAGTGCCACTGACATGTGTACCTACAGGCAACCAGTAAATGGTAGAAGTTAAACTGCAATTGCACAAATGATGTGAAATACTGTAAGACATGGGATGCAGCTAACCTTGACGGAAAACAACAGCATCGGTCGTTATGACCCTGCGTAAGTACATGGACAAGCATGTTAAGTACAACAGGGTTAGCATCCACCAAAAATAGCAAATGGGGCAGCATCTCTAGTATATCTTCATTGCGGAGAGTAGCACGGTAGCAAATGGATAGATTAAAAAATGGATACAATTGTTAATTGCAACAGGCTTAACAACATCCTAAGTCATGTTTTGTAAGTTTGTAGCCATTGAATGCAACTGTTTAAAAATGGATTCAACTGTTAATTGCAACAGGCTTAATAGACATTGAAACCGGTACTGATAAAAATGCAATTGGCATAGTTAAACATCACAAGGCAGGTGCTGCCAGAGCAGAGAATGGCCCAGATGTCTATAAAAAGGTAGGGATAGTAGCAAAAACGTGTTAGGCATGTTTACTAGAACATGCTTAATACATCGACCGTACAGAACATAGCCATTAATTGCAACTGGTATTGGTAAGATTGAACTGGTGAGTACATACTTGGTAAGTCCTGAGAGGTAGTTGCTGGGGCACTTCATCTTGGCCAGAGCTCGCCCAAAGTCAGCGACGGCGGAGGCGAGCTGTTCCTCCGGGTCGAAGCGTGGATCAGTGCCACTGACATGTGTACCTACAGGCAACCAGTAAATGGGTAGAAGTTAAACTGCAATTGCACAAATTATGTGAAATACTGTAAGACATGTGATGCAGATCACCTCGACGGAAAACAAAAGTACCGGCCGTTATGACCCTGCGTAAGTACATGGACAGGCATGTTAAGTGCAACAGGGTTAGCATCCACTAAAAATAGCAAATGGGCAGCATCTCTAGTGATATCCTGAGTCATGTATTGTAAGTTTGTTGCTGGTATTGGTGAAATTGAGCTGGACACGGTAATATTTGAACATCACACAGTGTGTAGTACTAAAATAAACAAGGCATGAACATGCTTAATACATCAACCATACAAATCATAGCCGTTACAAGTGGTATTGGTAAGATTTAGCTGGTCAGACCTTACCAGTTAAGTCCTGGGGACTTCATCTGGGCCAGAGCCTGCACCATGTCGGCGGCGGCGGTGGAGGCGAGGTGTTCCTCCGTGTCAACACGCATAGCGGCCATCACGCCATGGACCGCCATCAGCTCCTGGCGTGGGGGATTTGGAGGCATGAGGATGTTTCGCAAGCTCCATTTAAGCAATCAGGCCGTGGACGTGATAGATATCGGTGGGTTACCTGACTGGATCCGAGCAGAACATAGATGTGGTTGAAGCTGTGGTTGCGGCGGTGACGGTTTGAGATGCCGGTAGGGGGAGGCATGAGGGAGGGGGGATACTGAGGGGAAGGAGGTGTGGTTGGAGGAATAAATTCTGAAATCGCGCGCCTAATGAAAATTTCGGTGCAAAATTTGAAACTTGGGCGGGGGAAACACACAACACAGACGAAGCGCGTAAAATACTCGTGTGCGAGAAAAAACAAAGTTGGCAGATCCCGTCTCCAAAAAAATGTACACATGTACTTGATTTTTTCGGTTAATGGTACACCTGGTTTATTAGGAAATATCACACAGGTAACTGACTTATGGGTCATTAACGCAAAAAACACAGACGGGTACGGCATAGAAACCGTGTGTTTTGTGATCTTCTAATGATTAACGCAAAAAACGCACACGGGCACACATGCTAATCAACGCTCAAAGCCCTCAAAGGATGCTCTTACCGACATTGTACGTTAATACTACAAACTTAAAATACTACTGGTAATTTTCTCTAATACTACAAACTTAAACTACTTCTCACATGCTGCCATCAGGGCATGCTGGCCAGACGCCGGTGTTCTCCTTCCCGGCCTTGTAGGCGGCAACCCATCGTGCTTCGATCTCCGCCAAGCTCTCCTCACCACGGCGTGCGACCTCTTTTCTCTTGCGGCTGCGGGACTCTCTTTTCTTGACTGCTTTCTGCCTTTTCCGCTCCTTCTATCCGGCTTTGGCCACCTCTAAGTCCACCACCCATTCGGCCATGGCAGCCTCAAAGTCCGCCCATGTAACTGTCTGGCCGCCGGCAGCGATGAACTCAGTGCGGCGAGATGCCATCGCTTCCTTACCATGTGCGCAGTCGCGGGCGGCGAGGAACGCGGCGCGGCGGGATGCCATCGCTTCCTTACCAGTTACTGTGCGTCGCGGTGCCATGGACGACGCCTGGAGAGAGCTCTGGGACGGAGGGGCCGGGCAGCCGTACAGTGAGGTGGTATTCCAGAGCTCAACCACAAGCGACAATAGAAATTTGGCTTGCCTGACAATTTTGCTCGTTCATTATCGCACACAGTTCATCTCCGTCGTTTCCGGAAATAGTGTGCGCTGAGCCTATTGTGTGTTGTGTTATGATTGGCCGGAACCCGAGCCACGCGGATCGTGCGTGTGCACCGTTGGATGCGCCGCGATCGAACGGCAATCCACGTCCCTCACATCACACCCGTGCACCTGTAGCTCGATTGGATTTATATGCGCTAAATGCCTAGAAAATGCACATAATCCCCTAAATATGGTAAATGAGCCCGGAAAAATGCCAAATTTGAACACGATGATTTGCAGGGTGTATGTTCGTCGTAGAAAAAAACTTCAGGGAAAAGAACGAAGAGAATTTGGATTCCCCTTCAATCTTGAGGATTTCCCTTTCGAAAGCATGGAACTTCCTCGGTGATGGTTCGATTTATGAAGGGCGTGCATCACAACATAAGCCAAACCTTCTCAAATTTTTACCAAGCCATGGTGAGGTCATACCATGGCACCATGCCAGGCGTCATGTTTTTTAAGCATTTATTTCATTTTTTATAGTTGAAAACCCAACAAACAGACATTTGTGGTTGACTATTGCCACACATTTCATCGAAATATTTGTCCATTCCTTGTAAAAGGCATGAGAATTTACTAAATGGCACGAGCATGGTTTTCTAGGCCGTTCTTGTGGAACCTTTCATGCATCGATTGTTTGAACTTGAATTATGCGCATTAATGCCTAGGAAATGCACATAATCCCCTAAATATGGCAAATGAACCTGGAAAAGTGCCAAATTTGAAGACGGTGATTTGGAGGTTGTATGTTCGTCCTAGAAAAAACTTGTGGGCAAAGGACAAAGGAAATTTGGACCCCCCCTTCAATCTTGGTGATTTTCCCCCTTGAAACCATGAAACTTCCTCGGTGATGTTTCGATTTATGAAAGGCGCGCATCACGACATAAGGAAAACATTCTCCAGTTTTTACCAGGGCATGGTGAGGCCATACCATGGCAGCAAGCTAGGCGTCATCTTTTACAACCATGTGTTTCATTTTTTGTATAGTTGTTAACCGAGTAAACGACGCGTTTATGGTTGACTATTGCCACACATTTCCTTGAAATATCTGCCCATTCCTTGTAAAAGGCATGAGAATGTGCTAAATAACACGAGCATGGTTTTCCAGACCGTTCTTGTGCACCTTTTCATGCGTCGATTGTTCGAATTTGAATTATGTCCATTAATGCCTAGAAAATGCACGTAATCCCCTAAACATGGTAAATGAGCCCGGAAAAATGCCAAATTTGAACACGGTGATTTGCAGGGTGTATGTTCGTCGTAGAAAAGAACTCCAGGGCAAATAATGAAGAAAATTTGGATTCCCCTTCAATCTTGAGGATTTCCCTTTCGGAAGCATGGAACTTCCTCGGTGATTGTTTGATTTATGAAGGGTGTGCATGACAACGTAAGCCAAACCTTCTCAAATTTTTACCAAGGCATGGTGAGGTCATACCATGGCACCATGCCAGGCGTCATGTTTTTAAGCATTTAGTTCATTTTTTGTAGTTGAAAACCCAACAAACAGACATTTGTGGTTGACTATTGCCACACATTTCATCAAAATATCTATCCATTCCTTGTAAAAGGCATGAGAATTTACGAAATGGCACGAGCATGGTTTTCTAGGCCGTTCTTGTGGACCCTTTCATGCATCGATTGGTTAAACTTGAATTATGCGTGTTAATGCCTAGGAAATGCACATAATCTCCTAAATATGGCAAGTGAACCCGGAAAAGTGCCAAATTTGAACACGGTGATTTGCAGGTTGTATGTTCATCCTAGAAAAAACTCGTGGACAAAGGACAAAGGAAATTTGGACCCCCCTTCAATCTTGGTGATTTCCCCCTTGAAACCATGAAACTTCCTCGGTGATGGTTCGATTTATGAAAGGCGCGCATCACGACATAAGGAAAACATTCTCCAGTTTTTACCACGGCATGGTGAGGCCATACCATGGCAGCAAGCTAGGCATCATGTTTTCCAACCATGTGTTTCATTTTTTGGATAGTTGTTAACCGAGTAAACGACGCGTTTATGGTTGACTATTGCCACACATTTCCTTGAAATATCTGCCCATTCCTTGTAAAAGGCATGAGAATGTGCTAAATAATACGAGCATGGTTTTCCAGACCGATCTTGTGCACCTTTTCATGTATCGATTGTTCGAATTTGAATTATGTCCATTAATGCCTAGAAAATGCACATAATCCCCTAAATATGGTAAATGAGCCCGGAAAAAGGCCAAATTTTAACACAGTGATTTGCAAGGTGTATGTTCGTCGTAGAAAAAACTCTAGGGCAAAGAACGAAGAAAATTTGGATTCCCCTTCAATCTTGAGGATTTCCCTTTCGGAAGCATGGAACTTCCTCGGTGATGATTCGATTTATGAAGGGCGTGCATGACAACAGAAGCAAAACCTTCTCAAATTTTTACCAAGGCATGGTGAGGTCATACCATGGCACCATGCCAGGCGTCATGTTTTTTAAGCATTTATTTCATTTTTTATAGTTGAAAACCCAACAAACAGACATTTGTGGTTGACAATTGCCACACATTTCATCGAAATATCTGTCCATTCCTTGTAAAAGGCATGAGAATTTATGAAATGGCATGAGCATGGTTTTCTAGGCCGTTCTTGTGGACCCTTTCATGCATCGATTGGTTGAACTTGAATTATGTGTGTTAATGCCTAGGAAATGCACATAATCCCCTTAAATATGGCAAGTGAACCCGGAAAAGTGCCAAATTTGAACATGGTGATTTGCAGGTTGTATGTTCATCGTAGAAAAAACTCGTGGACAAAGGACAAAGGAAATTTGAACCCCCCCTTCAATCTTGGTGATTTCCCCCATCAAACCATGAAACTTCCTCGGTGATGGTTCGATTTATGAAAGGCGCGCATCACGACATAAGGAAAACATTCTCCATTTTTTACCAGGGCATGGTGAGGCCATACCATGGCACCAAGCCAGGCGTCATGTTCTCCAACCATGTGTTTCATTTTTTGTATAGTTGTTAACCGAGTAAACGACGCATTTATGGTTGACTATTGCCTCACATTTCCTTGAAATATCTGCCCATTCCTTGTTAAAGGCATGAGAATGTGCTAAATAACACAAGCATGGTTTTCCAAACCGTTCTTGTGCACCTTTTCATGGACCGATTGTTCGAATTTGAATTATGTCCATTAATGCCTAGAAAATGCACATAACCCCCTAAATATGGTAAATGAGCCTGGAAAAATGACAAATTTGAACATGGTGATTTGCAGGATGTATGTTCATCATAGAAAAAAACTCCAGGGCAAGGAATGAAGAAAATTTGGATTCCCCTTCAATCTTGAGGATTTCCCTTTCGGAAGCATGGAACTTCCTCGGTGATGGTTAATTTATGAAGGCCGTGCATGGCAACATAAGCCAAACCTTCTCAAATTTTTACCAAGGCATGGTGAGGTCATACCATGGCACCATGCCAGGCGTCATGTTTTTTAAGCATTTTTTTGATTTTTTATAGTAGAAAACCCAACAAACAGACATTTGTCGTTGACTATTGCCACACATTTCATCGAAATATCTGTCCATTCCTTGTAAAAGGCATGAGAATTTACTAAATGGCACGAGCATGGTTTTCTAGGCCGTTCTTGTGACCCTTTCATGCATCGATTGTTTGAACTTGAATTATGCGCATTAATGCGTAGGAAATGCACATAATCCCCTAAATATGGCAAATGAACCCGGAAAAGTGCCAAATTTGAACACGGTGATTTGTAGGTTGTATGTTCATCGTAGAAAAAATTCATGGACAAAGGACAAAGGAAATTTGGACCCCTCTTCAATCTTGGTGATTTCCCCCTTGAAACCATGAAACTTCGTCGGTGGTGGTTCGGTTTATGAAAGGCGCGCATCACAACATAAGAAAAACATTCTCCAACTTTTACCAGGGCATGGTGAGGCCATACCATGGCACCAAGCCAGGCGTCATGTTTTCCAACCATGTGTTTCATTTTTTGTATAGTTGTTAACCGAGTAAATGACGCGTTTATGGTTTACTATTTTTTGACTGAGAACTGTAGGGGAAACCCCCACAGCATATCAAAACTTTATTGATAAAAAGAGATACAGTACAAGTACAAGGGGGATTACAAGAGGTAATCAAAGTAAGCTAGGGGAAGAAGGAGAATTAACAAGTTAAAAGATACAGACTAATGGCCTCAAGGTGGCAGAAATGAAATCCAGCGGAGGAGATCATCTTTGTAGGCAGCTTTCACTCTATATTGCATTAAGCTGATGTCATGGATGAATGCAGTTCTCCATTTATTGAATCTAGCTCTCTCATGCCTGAAGACCTTAGTGTTCCTGATGATCCAAATATTCCAGCAAGCAATGAACACCACTTCGGTGAAGAAGGGCTTCTTAAAACTCCTGCTAGCATTAATAACCAAATGAGCCATGGAGTCACCAGATGACCAATCAATTTGCAGATAGTTCCTTGAAATATCTGCCCATTCCTTGTAAAAGGCATGAGAATGTGCTAAATAACACAAGCATGGTTTTCCCCACCATTCTTGTGCAACTTTTCATGCACCGGTTGTTCAAATTTGAATTATGTCCATTAATGCCTAGAAAATGCACATAATCCCCTAAATATGGTAAATGAGCCCGGGAAAAATGTCAAATTTGAACACGTTGCATTTGAGGCGGTATGTTGATCGTTGGAAAAAAACTGAATGACAAACTAGGACAGAAATTAGGATTCCCCTTCAATCTTGGGGATTTTCCCTCTCGAAAGCATGGAACTTCCTCGATGATGGTTCGATTTATGAAGGGCGTGCATCACAACATAAGCCAAACCTTCTCAAATTTTTACCAGGGCATGGTGAGGTCATACCATGGCACCATGCCAGGCGTCATGTTTTTTAAGCATTTATTTCATTTTTCTATAGTTGAAAACCCAACAAACAAGCATTTGTGGTTGACTATTGCCACACATTTCACCGAAATATCTGTCCATTCCTTGTAAAAGGCATGATAATTTACTAAATGGCACGAGCATGGTTTTCTAGGCCGTTCTTGTGGACCCTTTCGTGCATCGATTGGTTGAACTTGAATTATGCACTTTAATGCCTAGGAAATGCACATAATCCCCTAAATATGGCAAATGAACCCGGAAAAGTGCCAAATTTGAACACGGTGATTTGAAGGTTGTATGCTCATCATAGAAAAAAAACTCGTGGACAAAGGACAAAGGAAATTTGGATCCCCCTTCAATCTTGGTGATTTCCCCCTCGAAACCATGCAACTTCCTCGGATGATGGTTCATTTTATGAAAGGCGCGCATCACGACATCAGGAAAACATTCTCCAATTTTTACCAGGGGCATGGTGAGGCCATACCATGGCACCACACCAGGCGTCATGTTTTCGAACCATGTGTTCCATTTTTTGTATAGCACGAGCATGGTTTTCCAGACCGTTCTTGTGCACCTTTTCATGCACCGATTGTTCGAATTTGAGTTATGTGCATAATTAATGCCTAGAAAATGCACACAATCCCCTAAATATGGTAAATGAGTTCGGAAAAATGTCTAATTTGAACACGTTTCATTTGAGGCGGTATGTTGATCGTTTGAAAAAAACTGAAAGACAAACTAGGAAGGAAATTTGGATTCCCCTTCAATCTTGGTGATTTCCCTCTCGAAAGCATTGAACTTCCTCGGTGATGGTTCAATTTATGAAGGGAGTGCATGACGACATAAATCAAACCTTCTCAGCTTTTAACCAGGGCACGGTGAGGCCGTACCATGGCACCATGCCAGCTGTCATGTTTTTCAAGCACATATTTCATTGTTCTATAGTTGATAACCCAGTAAATGACGCGTTTGTGGTTGACTCCATTGAAATCTCTGCCTATTCCTTGTAAAAGGCTTAGAAATTACTAAATACCACGAGTATGGTTTTTCTGGGCCGTTCTTATGCACCCTTTCAAGCACCAGTTGTTTGAATTTGAATTACGTGCATTAATGCCTACAAAATGCACATAATCCCCTAAATATTGTAAATGAACCCGGAAAAGTGTCAAATTTGACACGGTGATTAGCAGGGTTTATGTTCATCGTAGAAACAAAACTCATGGATGAAAGACAATGGAAATGTGGATTCCCATTCAATCTCGGTGATTTACTATCACACACGGTTCATCTCCGTCGTCTCTACGAACCGTGTGTGTTCACTCATAGATGCAAAATGAAAAGAAAACCCTCGCCCACTTTGTCCCCACTCACTCGCCGCGGACTCCTCCGCAACTCTGCACCCTAATCTCAACGGCTGTTGGCAGCGGCCGTAGGTCGCGCTCGAAACGGCACCGGATTTCGCCTCCACCGCTTTCCGCCGCCTATCTGCACCGACATTCTAGAATCTGGTCGACTGGGGTTTTCTGCGGGATTGGTCTGGGGTTTTTTCTCATGGAGAAGGTAATCAACTTAATTAGCAAAATATTCACTCATCTCTTATCGTAGTCCGTCCATCGCTATTAATCAACCGGCGGAAATCGCCGTGGAATCATTTTTGTTCTAGCTGATTCGTGGGTGTTCATTCATGTGTGCACAGTGCACGCACAAATCGGGCAACTGTAGTCGTGGACAGTCGGAAACGAAGTTCTATCTTACCATTCTGGATGACTTCAAGGAGCACTCGGTATGTTCAATCTCAACCTACCACTGTCGGCATGGCCTAAATTTGCGAACATATACCATCTGTTGCTACATTATCTATATATTTGCATCAAATCTTTGTTACCTTATCTATTTTTAATTATATATTTTTATACTTTGCTTGCATCTATATATGGATATGTTCTATCAGTTACTCCCATATTTGCATCTTGCTCGGTTATTTCAATATATCAAATTTACTGTCTTAATTTTCATTTCAAGCAGTACATCCCTTGCTTTGCAAGAACAGGAGTAGAAGGAAATCTTGGGCTTTACTTTGCTGATGACTCCCAGGATGTCATATTGACAACGCAACATGGGTTTACAATGACGGTTAGCGTAAAACTTGATAAAGATGGTCACTCCTATTTTAATGCGGACCTTTGGAGAAAAATTTCTAAGTGTTATGAACTGAAAGCTGGCAATAAAATTCTAGTGCGTGCACCACAGCCTGGTCTAATTAACATGGACGTTTACTTCCCCAACGTCATCAGCCGATCAAAGTCTGATCGAGTTTAATGTCCTTTCAACTTTCTCCATGCTATCATATTACTATTTAAGCAACCAATTGATCACTATTTAAGCAACCAATTGTGATATCATATTTTGACTCCGTTCCTAGGTAGTAACAAATTCTGTTTACCAATTTATGCGCACTATATATTCTTCTGCCATGTTCTGAATAAATAATACCTTTCCACCTTTTAAGCAGGATATGTTGGATGCATAGTGAATGATCTGTATGTTACTAAGCGTACCAAATTTCACTGGAAGGACTTGAAGCATGTCATAAACTTTGTTGATAATCTGACAGAGATAGCACAATGTATGAACGCTGGATTTTGGATGGGATTAATTAGACCTATGGTGCACACACCGAACAAGACCAATTGTGTGCACAAAGCACAGGTAAAAAGTCTTATTTTAATGTTGATGCTCATAAACTATATATATCTTCAACGATATGTTACAATTGTTTTTATTCTACATGTCAACAGAAATTGCCCCCTGTAGCCGTTCCTGGATCGATTTCTCGGCGTGGTCGAATTACACTTGTGCCTGCTAATAACGCCAAAGTGATTGCAAGGTACTGCATTTCCCGCAAAAATGGAACCATTCAAATTAACAACTTCTCGCTTCTCGTGGCAATGCATCCATGTTGGAAAATTGGAGACACTGTTCTACTCCTGCTCTACCAAGGCACAGGAGGGCTCTTCCTTTTCATTGAGGAGATGCCGAGTCGCCGTGATCAATCTGCTTCTAGTGGATAGTTGTGGTTGTTGGCCCTCGGCCTCTTAAAATGCGCTAGCTGTTACTATATATGTTAAGTATGTAGATATGGACCATATGGTTGTTGGCCCTTAGCCTCTTAAAATGTGATAGTTGTTACTATGTTAAGTATGTAGATATGGACCATATGGTTGTCAAAACCGTGTTACAAAGATCCTCCTTTTGTCGAATAGTGTAACCACTATATATATGCTACTCAAATGCTGTTACCCAAGTTCATAAATTTTCATGGAGTTTAAGCGTGTGCCCGATGTCCATTGAGTTTAAGCGTGTGCCCGATGTCCAGAAGGCATTTGCATATTAACTGTCCATATTGCAAATTCACACACATGTTCACATAAGGAAACGTATGTGTAACATACAAATCATCGCACACGAGTACTCGCAGACGCATCGTGTGCGATCCTCCTAGCCACCGCAAGCAACTAGTTTGCATTTTCAAAGTTTTTTGTACACACAAAATCACACACGAAGTAACAGTATTGACCGTTTGTGTTCTAATTTCTCATCACAAACAGTTCATCCGAGTCAGCTGTTAGCCACGTATCACACACATCTTGTTTACATGACTCGTTTGTGTTCTTTTGGCTCATCGCAAACAGTTCATCCAAGTGAACTGTATGTTGCATATCACACACATCTTGTTAAGTTGAACCGTTTCTGTTGTGTTCCCTAATCGAAAACAGTTCGTCCGAGTTAACCGTATGCCGTATATCGCACACACATTGATATGGCTGCCCGTTTCTGTTCTTCTACCTCATCGCAAATAGTTCGAATGGATTAACCGTGTGTCCTGCATCGCACACATATTGTTATGGCTGCCCGTTTCTGTTGTTCTGCCTCATCGCAGACAGTTTGAATGGATTAACCGTATACCCTTCATCGCACACGCAACTAAAACCTGAACCGTGTTTGATGCATACATCATCGCAAATGTTTTGCACCTTTTTTGACGGGTTTTTTACACCACCGTTAGCGATTATTGCATCGCACACAGTTTCGGCAAAGGGTCTCTGATTGTAGTGTCGCGTTAGCAGTCTCCTGCAGTAGTGACTGTCATTTGTATGCTTTTTTATTAATTGATATTGAGTGTGACTGCATCTCTTTTGCCATGAATTATAATGTCTAGCCAGTCCTTGATCTTCATGGGTGCTATGCATTTATGTTTTGCGGTCTCAGAAAGGGCTAGCGAGATACCATTTTGTCATATCATATCACTACAAAAAATACACTTCCGTGATGATATGTGTTTGTCACAGTAGGTCACATTTTCTGTCATGCATGTTCATCCATGACGATTTTATGACAGAATCGAGATAGTCATAGCTGTGTTGTCATAAAAGTGTTCCATGACATTACCAAAATTACCATCACGGAAGTGTCCACTTCCATGACGATAAATCGCGCGTCATAGAATTGCTTTCGTCAAGGGTAACCAACACGTGGCATCCACCGTAAAGGGTTGCCGTTAAGCTATCGGGTTCCAATTTGGATCCGATAACCCATTAATAGCTCGGACCAATGGGGATTTTCCACGTGTGAAATTCTGAATGGCCAGAGGAACAAGGTGTCGGCTCACCGTTGGGACATATGTCATCCACGTATTGGACCGAAGGCGCCTATGATACGTCAACACGTGGCACAGCCAACAGAGGCCCATTCCTGTGAAAAGGCCGACCCGTTTGACTTGGTAAAAAGGTAGCGGGCTGGCCCACGGAAAGCCTGTTAACAGCATGTTCGCATATAGCCCATTTACAGCCCGCTAAGTCACGGCCCGTTATGGCCTATCCGAATTAGGCCCACTAGCATCATCTGGGCCGTCCAATATGATTCCAGCCCGTTGTAACTTCGGGTCGATGTATGGTCCATGACGTCTTTCGGCCCATATGAGGCCCTTTGTAACTCTTGGCCCATTAATGGCCCGTGGTGAAACTGGCTCGTAATGAATAGTGTATCACTTTATACCCATTAACGGCCCATTAGTCTGTCAGCCATTTCCAGCCCGTGTTAACTTTCGGCCTTCTGAAGGCCCATTTATTCTTGGGCTCATTTCCAAAATTCAATTACTTACGGTCCGTTACTGGCGTGTTCCGCTTGTGGGCCAAATTCAGCCCGTGGTTACAGTCGGCCTATTTGTGGCTCATTAACCCGTTGGGCTGTTTTCATAGCGTCATCAAATACGGCCTATTAACAACCTGTTATGGTCGGGCCATAAAACAGACGATTTCCACTCGAGCCTGTTTATGGCCCATTTTTGGGACCGTTATTGGTCCACGAATAGTACGGCCCATGTTTGGTGAAACGATTATACGGCCCGTAGAAGGCCCATAGATGAGATGGCCCATAGAAGGCCCATGGATCCTACGGCCCGCTACCTGACAGGTTCGCATGACATAATTCTCATACATGTTATCTAAGTAATCAGGATCGCATGATTTAATTCACATATGTGATTTATATGCTAAGCAGAGGGCATTCGCATATATGATGTCTGAACTGAGAACATGGTGTTGAGTATTGTGTATATGATGTCTAAACTATGCAATGCAAGACACCATATGCATGATATGAGCAGTATAACCGTGCCAAGTTAGAGCATACACCTCGGTGGGGGAATAGGACTGGTCATCTGTCTCTGAATCTAGCTCTGAGGAGCTATCGGGAACCAGCAAGAGATCTGCTTCGACAGGTAGCACTGTCTGCTCTGAAGACCTTATTTTCACTCCAGATTTTCCCATTACCCACTCAAATGGCTGATTCTTAGGAAGAGTAGTTTAATGTACAAACATTGTCGACAAATGGAAATGTAATGAAGAAAATGTTGCGCAAGACATCATTCAAATATATGATGCCTGGTTAAATAGGATGGCATTGCATATTTCACATATATTATGGCTGGCTAAAAGAGATGAGACTGCATAATTCCCATATATGATATAGAAACTAAACATGTGGCATTACAGAACATGTCTAAACTAAGCAGATGACATATATGATGTTGAAAGTAGGCACTGCAAGGCAACATATGCATGATATGACCAACATCATCATGCCAAGTTAGAGCAAACACCTTGGGGGTAAATAGGAGTGGTCAACTGTGTCTGAATCCACCTCAGAACAGATATCTTCCTCTGGATTACAATCTGGAGAGGGTGGGAGGGTTTGCCATTGAACCCACCATGGAGCGATGTCTTCATGACATTGTATAGCCGCGCAAAACTCTTCTCTTTTTCTCTACATGTTCACCATGACTGTGTACAATATCTGACATGCATACATAAAAAATATAGTGAGATTATGTAAGGAGAGCATGTAGAAATCTAGAGTGATGGTAACAACCAGTGGATGGATCCAAAAATAATGATAGCAGGCTGATGATGATTTCTTTACTATTTGTTTCCCACCCAAGACGAACAACATAGGCATACCATAGGTGAACCAGATAATAGACAGAGATACTATTCATAGCTGCCTCGATATGTGCCTCAGAAATAATTTTAAAACTCAAGTTGGAACATTAATTTGGACCTGACTTGGAGTCCAAGAGGTGAACAGGACGATAAAGTAGCAGGTAATATTAAGCAATGCATAACATAAGCAGAAACAAAAGAGTGCGACCTCTCTTGTGGACCCGTGTACTCCTCAGGTTCATCTGCATAGTCGATGATGGTGATGGAGTTGCGGTGGGTGCCGGCGGGAGGGAATGAGATCTGAGGCGGCGAAAGATGGTCAGGAGTCGTGATGTCTAGTTTGGTGGATGCTTCTGTCGATGGAGCAGCTCAGGTGAGGTGGACGACGTCGCGGCAGGAGCAGGACAAACCACACAAAGTTTTCTTCGACACCTACCTGTAACTGAAGTAATTCTCTAAGGGCTCCTTTGGCTTGCAGGATTCTAAAAACGCAGGGATAGGAAAAACACCGGAATAGGATAGGAATGCACGTGGGAAACAGAGCATTTGTAAACACAGGATTTCAGTCAACTTGGGTGTTTGGTTCACAGGAATTGGAAGAGCAGAGGAATGGAAAGAAACATGGCCAAATTAAAGTGAAACCATATGAAAGCATGTACAGTTAGAATGTTATTCTGCCACTAATGCACTTGGTCTTGTTTTCATGCATAGCATTTTGAAAAGTAGGTCCAGGTGGATGTTTTGCTCCATTCCTTTCAACGAAACGCATGAATAATTGAATAGTAGAATGCCATAGGAAAATTTCCTATTGCTATGTTTTCCTTAAGTTTTTCCTTTGAACCAAAATAGCCCTAATGGATTGAAATGAATGTAGAGTAATAAGTGATGCGACAAGTGTACAACCTCTTTGCCGTAGCCGTGTCGACCTCAGCATCATTGGGTTAGTCACTGAAGAAGTTGAGGCAGAGGTGGCTGCCGGAGGTGTGGAGGAGGATCTGAGGAATCTGTAGACGGCGTCCAGGGCACTGGTCTGTTGTGATGGATGCTTCCGTCGTTGGAGCAGCTCTGACGAGCCGTAAGAGGTCGAGGCTGAAGTAGTACAAGACAGACATCGTTAATCACAAGTGGAATTCTAATAGCATCTCTGTTGGGGATATGACTATTGGGTATGAACCACCCAGGAGGGGCCGGGTTATACCACTGACGGCTTACCAATGAAGATGGCGGATCATGCGAGCTTGTTGATGGCCCAAGACCCAGAGGTGACTTAAGGCCTAGGAGGATGAACTGCCATGTATGTATTACTTGTATTGTAAGGCAATTGTAGTTAGTCACCAAGCCGGACACATTGTATATGAGCCGGCCGGGACTCCGTGAGCCGCCGGGCGTCAACCTGTGTATATAAAGGGATGACCCGGCGACGGTTTAGGGCAAGGAAGAAGAGATCAAGAACTAGGTCAAGCGTATTCGCTCCCTGGTAATCGAAACCCAAGCAATACCACCTTAAACTGGATTAGGCCTTTACCTTCACCCAAGGGGCCGAACCAGTATAAACTCCATGTGTCCTTTGTCCCGTTTAACCCCTTTAAGCTAACCTAGTTGCGATGGCTCCACGACTAAGTCCTTCCGCTAGGACATCTGCCGTGACAATTCCACGACAATCTCCAATAGATGATGTAAAATACATTACCAAAAAGTGAAAAATGTAAAATTACATCACCAAAAAACACCTGACTACAAAAGATGAGGTAAAAACTGTTGACTCTGAACTTAACTGTCAAAACTGAAATTTACTTTGGAATCTGAATGTTACTGTCAACACTGAACGTACTGGTAGCAGAGAGGCACTGCACATGTAGTTTAGGCCGCTCAAGCACTACTAGTAGAGAAACAATGATCTAAATTAGCAGGCGATCGACGGGAAACACAGTAGCAGATAGTGCCTGGAGGAGTAGCAACTAGTGCCAAAGCAGCAACTCGTGTAGCTGCAGCAGCTCGTGTACCAGCATCAGCAGCGCGAGCGAGAGCAAGAGCAGAGCAGCAGCACGAGCGGGGGGGAGAGCAGAGCAGCAACATGAGCGAGGAGGAGAGCAGATCAGCAGCACGAGCGAGCGAGCGAGAGCCGGAGCAGCAGTAGCATCGGGAGTGAGCGAGCGAGGGACAGAGCAGCAGTAGCAGCACGAGCGAGAGCCGGAGCAGCAGGAGCATATCCGGCTGGTATGGACGCCGCCGTCAAAGGGGCCTCGCACTAGGGGAGAGACGCCATGGAGATGTCGCCTGCGGCGCCGGCTTCGGGGTAGCCGCGCCATGGGGGTGCGGGATGGAGCAACGTCGCCGCTGGGAGGTCAAGTTAAGGAGAAGGTGCGATGCGATGAATGTACAACCGCTTTGGTGGTGACGAGTAGGCCTCCGATTTGTCCGAGGAGTCCGTGAGGATGCTCCGGTTCTGGTGGAGCAGGTTAAGGCGGCGCTGTGGGGATGGAGTAGCCGCGATAGACGAGGCGATCGTTGGAGCAGTTCCTTGGAGGTGGAGGACGGGGTGGCTGAACCGGTGGGATGACGAGATGGACGACGGATCCTCATCCGGAGAGGTGGATGAGGGACGTCGAGCTATTGCGGTGGACGACATCATCGGGGAACAGGCTCCTGCTGGGCAGCGGTGAGGTGGCGGATGGACGAGGGTTGGGTTTCGCGGCTGGAGCAGAGAGGTTTTGGCGGGCTGGGATTTCAAATGGCGAAAATGAGGCAATGGGAGGGGGAACCATGACTTAGGGACGCGCTTGTCCAAAATGTAAGGTGTGTTACAAAAGTACCCCCACCAATTTGAACTAGCGGCCCTTTTAGCTCAGGGTTAGAAGGGGGATTTCATGTGTCGGGATTTGGCAGCTGGAGGGAATTTTCGTACGCGTTGTAATTTTGGGATAGCAATGCGCGGGTTGTGAAGGCGCGAGTTTTGGGAGGACGATATCTGAATTTTCGGGATACAAAAAGGTGCGGGTTGAATTTTAGGGATAAGCCTAATGTGTAATATTGTACGTACCAAATCAATTTGCACTTCCCTCAACGAAAAAATGAAAAAGTAAATATATTCACACCACACAAAGAGAGAGTCTTGTCCCGTTTTAGTATACAAATGATGTTCATAGCTATGAATCCATGTTATGTCCAATTACAATTTCCGCTGGCTGTATAATGCACGTAACCTACTCATACCAACATTTTAGTGCACTCCAAATGTCTATACTACCGCTGCAATTCGAACTAAATATGAATTTGTTTCTCTATTTGAATAAGAATCTACAATCATGATTGTTCCCAACTTAAACCATCATTCGTGTATTACCTTAACAACACACCACATTATTACTATAGAGATAGATATGAACTATGTGTACTATATGAACTCAAATTGAATTTTTTTTAATACACTTGATGTTGATTCCAAATAATAGTACATTTGATGTACTAACTAGATATTCATAATCTAAACCATGTTCCATAAGTACACCGTGTTTATCACACAAAGTATAGTGCCCCACCCCCCTACATTATGACAAGTATTTAGCACTGAGCTGCAAAAGCCACACATTATCCGAAATTATAATCAATGTTCTACATTATGATATCTTCTTCAAATATCCGAATCCACTTTTTTATAATGAATTATGATCTTTGTTCGTCTTTTACACCTTCACGATCCTCTTCTCTTTGTAGCTAGCTAGCGCTAACTTTCTATCATGCATGCACACGCCCACCCCCTCTCTCCCTCCCTCAGTGTCCCCTCCAATGCGCACATTCATTATTTCTCTTTAGTTCATTCACCCACGGTGTGTGTAAGCCCCCCGGCTCCTTCTTTCTGGCACACACCGGTAGATATACCTCGCCAAGTGTGCCTACCACAAACACACACTTCCCCTCTTCTCTTCTCAGCGTCCATGCCCCTATCTCCAATACGGTTCTACGCAAGTGCACACTCCCGCCCCTCTTTTCATCGATCTCATACTCGCACACTCCTCCCCCCTCGACATAGTAGGCCTCTCGCACCACCTCCTAGCTGCACCCTTCTCCCCTTGTCCGTCTCTCCGGACCTTATTTGCTTCTAACACATGCATGCATGTATACGTACCGATCTCCCTACATATAGCTATGCCGACTATAATTTTTTTTCCCCACGCACCGATCGACTTACCTAACTAGTTATGTCTCTCCCTTTCTCGGACACATGACAATTGATCTTCCTATGCAGCTACGTCTGCTTACCACAACCATATCGTCCCCCCTCATCATCCTTGCATACCTCCCGACCCGTCTCTCACACGCACGTGCATAGACAGGCAGACATCCCCTCACTTATTGATATTGCACTCGTACCCTCCGTTTTTCTAGCAGGCCTCTCCCACCATTTGTGAGAAGCAACTCCACCAGCAACCCTCCGACACTCTACCTTTGTCTTTCTCCCAACCTTATTCCTCTGCTACACATATGCATGGATGCCAATCGATCTCCCTCAATACATAGCTAGGTCTCTCTCCTTCTCCACAAATATACTAGTTGATCTACCTCTCTATAGTTAGGTCTCTACCCCTCCCCCACACACCGGTAGTCAAATGTTGTAGGTAGGTATCCATGCCATAGAGAAAAACTGCACCTCTGCCCTCTCACTTTCCAGTAGGCCAGCCGCCCTGTATCTTTAACGTGGGCAAACAAATTCAATGCCACTCTTTATCGATCGCGCACCCACACACTTCATCCCTGTTTTCGATTCGATCGATATCTCACGCCAATGATCCCTCCACTCTCTTCTCCTGAATCGCTCCCTCTATATATGATATATCCATGACTCTGTTTCACACACATTGCATATGTTACAGTTTTTGTTTGTGATATCATCAACACATTACCTCTGTTTTGCACAAACCATCTCTCTCATACCCACCCACGTATGTACCTGCACCAAAAGAAGAGGTGCACGCACGATGCACGTACTCATGTCTCGTTCCCGGCCACACCCGCGCGTGTACACGGTGGAGTTCATTTCTGTACAAAAGGAAGCCCATGTGATAATTTGATGCGTGTAGTGGTTGTTTACTCGAAGGAGGGTCATGTACCACGCGTAGATGGAACAAAGTTTGACTTGACGCTTTAGTATTAAATAAATTTATATTCCTCAATGGCACGTATAGAATATAAAACGATTGTCGTCGGGAAAAAAGAAAAATCCGCTCCACTATATACAACGGAGCCTACCTACCGGGGTTTGTCTCTCGTCACACTGTCTCACACAAGGTGGCGGTGGCCTCTCTCTCTCACCATTGGCCACTAATCCGGCCGCATCCCGTCCGCCGGGGGAAAGGGAGGATGTGCATTGTTTCTCCGTTCGATGGCGTTGAGGCAGCATGTCCCGATCTGCGGTACCCGCCGTTCTCTCTCACCAAGCTCCGGCGCGGTAGGGACTTCGCCACTTGCTCGTTACCGCGGTATGGGCAGATCCCGGCCGCCGGCGCCCTCCTAGTTACATCCTGACGACCCTCAAGTATAGCTTCCTCCGACCTTGCTCCACTGCCCATCTTCCCACGTTGCTGTATGTGGAAAATCCTGCATGTGGATCTTTTTTAGTTGTTTGCTTAAAACGTATCTCGGCCGGCGTACTTTCCATCTTGTAATCTCGTCCTCAAACCGTTTTTGATAAACCACCATGCTGCTATCTTTCCCTTATTACATGAAATATGCTTTTTTTGGCGTATGTGCCTTCAACTCGTGTTATTGGGCAGTAATTGTTTCCTTTCTACCTCCTTTTGCAAATGGGGCTATCCATTTCACCTCGTTGCTATTGCGACCTTTTGGTGAACTGCACAAATCACATTTTTCTTAAGAGTGTTTTGTGCAGTTTCGCCAAAATGTGACACGGGCAACATTTTTACAATTCTGTGGGACAGCAGAAAGGGAGAATGGTTTTGCTATCACTGGTGCGAGTCGGTGCTATACAAACGGTTTTTAACCCCTTTCCGCGACGACATTTGGAACTGTCGCCAAGTGAGTGTGGGCGATAGGGGGTCCTTCCCACACGACCCAAAAACCGTCAGGGATAGGGAGCCTTGATGCATACACACTACTGCAGGATGCTGCTAACGCGACACTATGATCAGAGACCCTTCGACGAAACTATGTGTGATGCCATAATCGCAAACGGTGATGTAAAAAACCGTCAAAAAAGATGCAAAACGTTTGTGATGGAGGATGCACCAAATACGGTTCAGATTTTAGTGGAGTGTGTGATTCAGGGCATACGGTTCAGTAACCGTTTTCGATGAGGAGGAACAAAAGAAACGGGCAGTTAGATGAAGGTGTGTGCGATGTACAGTATACGGTTCACTCGGATGAACTGTTTGTGATTAGGCAACACAAAAGAAACGGTCAGCAGGATGAAGGTGTGTGCAATATACGACATGCGGTTCACTCGGACGAACTGTTTGCATTGACACAAGAGAACAGAAACGGTTCAACTTAACAAGACGTGTGTGTTGTGCGATGGGATTGCATACAGAACAACAATATATATATATATATATATATATATCCTACCATGTAGTGGTAGTTACCCCATCCTCACTGCCATCGGATTGCATCACGATCTGAGCAACTTTTTACGGGTTATAGGTAGAAAAAAAGGGCTAGCGGGTCTGGTTTACCAAACAACGTGATTGCCTTTCTGCCCGATTAAATTTACCAGCCGTGTCCGATTTTTGTGGGCATCGAGTTGGTCATGTATAACTACCTCCGTTCTATCACGCCCTCTGAAAATCAGCCGCCGGCAGCACGTTCGACGGAAGATCAGAAGACAGAGGTATTCATGTTTATATCTTATTATGTACATGGTTTGATTGATCACCGATATGATCTCTCGTTTTGTATGTTTCAGCCTTCACTTGTGCTTCTAATGGATGGATTCCCCGACGACATGCATGGTCAACACAGCTATTGGCTATTTCTCACCGGATATGGTACGCCAACCATTGCCGCCCCTGGGTGATGTCGTTAATCAAGTACTTGAATGATAGACTCCTTGATCTACCTTTCCACAATTCAAGCCAGCAACAACGGTATATGCATGCGATTTTTTCTTCCAAGATTCAGTTGCATGAAAAATATGAACATGAGAATCCTATTCAATAATTTGCAGGTTGGGGGGGTCAGATACGCATGCACATCCCTCGTGCAAGCTTTATACTTGAAGAGAAACTACGGATCCGGCCACGCAGCACGTCGTAAGTAAACCTGCTCCGACATCACCGATGGCCTGACATTGGCCTCACGGCTGTCTTCGTGCTTTGTTGGCACATCATCTGCCTGCAGTCGTCACCAAACGACCGATCCGTCGTCATCCGCGGACCAGAAGCACAATGACCTAGATCAATGCATGCTACTCTCTATGACACAATTAGGATGATATTACATCCGCATCACATATGTGCATGGTGTGTACGACATACGGATCAATGGAGTATATACATACTCTGCTATAAACGATGTTCCCCATACTTCCTGTATATGTCAACTTGGTACTCCTTTTCAATAATACAGCATACTACCATTTTTTTTGCATATTCTCCATACTACCTACTCCTTTTTACAAATTATTACAGACGTGGCTCCGGACTTGTTGTAGAAGTATAATATATACTACATACTCCCTCTCCAGAAAGGTGTATACTCTACACTCTTCACAAATATGAAAAAATAAAATATTTGATACTAGCATACCACTTGTTAGGAAAATTAACTAGGTATCAAAAGTCAGTACTTTTAGTCCAGAGAAAATTATATATAGATTAAGACGACGATAGTTTTTAACAGAGAAGATAGAGTATATAATACTACTACGTGGTAAGACATGCATACTACTTTCCCGATATATATATGTACTCTATATTTAAAGATACTCGTTATTGCACTACACTTAAGAAGGTATATACTTATAGTCCATATTCAAAAAGGAAATATATGTACCACATACTCAAGTAACATGCACATACTCCACACTCCAATCATTTCTATATATACGACCGTCCTATGACTCATTTTCATGCAAAGGAGAAAAACAGGGGAACATACATGTTGTGTTTATGAACTTAGGCATTGTCATGCCTAAAACTGTGTCGTCACATTCTTCAAAAAATTAACTATATACTACATACTCCCTTTTTTTGCCATATAGTTTTTACCCTGAGATATTTCATCTAAAAAAGTTTAATACTCCATACTCCAATTTCATGATAATACTCCATACTCCACGGAAATGTATATCTCCTACCAACTAACAAGAATAGTCAACGTCAAGTTCCCATCCTTATCAATATAAACATTCTGTTGAATGTACGGAGCCAAGCCAAGAATTGAGGAGGTGGTTGACCCAGTGCATGCTTGCCGGGTTATTTAATTACAGAAAATCTATATTAGTTCCCTAATGGATTCCCTAGCACCCGCTAATCATATCCATCTACCCGGTTTACTTAGTGCTACGTGAGAGGGGAGGAGACACATGGAGGGCAGCTAACTAGGTGGTAACTACCACTGCTGGTAGATAAAATGTGTCTCACACACACTTATAAGGACATGATTGCATAACCAAATTAAACATCCACTTACATAGGTGGCTACTACAACCATGGCATTTGCACACACCAAAGTAAATTATTACATGCATAATTACATAGGTGGCTACTACACACATGACATTTCCGCACACCAATAAAGTAAACAATATATTACATGCATGATTAACTAGCATAAACGATCATCTGATCATCATCTACTTCTTGTGACGCTTGCTCTGCTTGTGCCTCGATCCGGGCTTGTTGATTTGGGTAACGAGGCACTTCCTCATGTCAACGATCCGCCTGTGCATCTCGTAGCATGTGTACACGCTCTTGGCCTCAAACCTGAGGTGAGGTTCATCCAGTTGCCGCATCCAGGCCCCGTGCCAGGATACGGGACTTGTTCTCTATGCATCCTGCTTCATCTTTTCGTGGTAGAGGTCGATGATGGCCGAGGCGAGTTCGACCAAGGAGTCCTTCTTCGTGCTACCCCAGACCGTGTAGTGGTCATGGATTTCTACAATGTTCTTGCAGGCCAAGCCCGTAACACTAAGCACTTTTACATCGTTGGTGGTATCCAGCGTGGCGAACTTGTAGTCAGTGCTGTTGACAAACCTGTTGAAACGGTCGCAAGGCTCTTTGGCCATGCAGTAGTGGTAGATGAGGACATGATGGCGCACGCACAACTGGGCGACGACAACATTCTGATCTATGCCGGGACGACCGGCGGTGTACTGGAGGTCGATGCCGACCACCTTGTACTTGTCTCCAGCAAGCAACTGCTCAACACTGTTGATGTAGTCGTCCACCACGGCCGGGTCGATGGTGTACACCACCGAGAGATCTGCCTCCCTCGCGTGGGTCTCCACTCTATGCTCGCCGAACTCCATTGGAGCGCCGCCGGACATCCCCTCTCTATGTGTCGTCGTGGGTGTGCTTGTTGTGTTGTGGGGCGCGATCGAAAGGTTGAAGAGACTAAGGTTATAATGGCCGCGGTAATTAAAGGGGAAGCTGGACAGCCAGGAATATCGGCAGGCCCTGATGGCAGTTCTAATTTGCAGCGCGTAACTCCAGCGTGCCGCACGTAACTGCATCGCGTGGCAACACGCGCGGTGCAACCACATGTATACGGGGCCCCCGACGTGATCGTGCGCACGCCCAACCGTTGGCAGAGGGCGCGCGGAGGGACGCGAGCAGAGCGCTCCGCGGTCGCCTCAACGGCGAGCAACGATATATATAGCAGTTGAACATGCAAGGAAAAGCTGTCCACAAGCCGAGGGCGCCGACGGACGCGAGCAGAGCGCGCCGCGACGCCTAACGGCGAGCACAGCGCGCCGTGGCTCCTAACGGCGGGATAGACCTTCATTCAAGCCAATCAAAATAAGACTGGAACGGACATGTCTGTATTGAGCAAAGGGATCACACATGTCTGTATTGACTGGAACGAGAATGCAATAGCAAAATAAGAATTAAGGCCACGATGATGCGATCGTAGTGGTGGTTACAGGAGGCAAGAAGAAAGATGCATCCATCAATGTACGACCTCCTCCTCCTCAACTCAGTGCGCCGGCCGGGCCACCGACCAGCGGCTAAGGAGCGGTGGCTTGTGTGGCGAGGTCAAGGTGCTTCTCAACTAAGGCATCCAAGGCTTCTAGCCAGCTGAAGAAGGCCAGCATCGTAGCATCCTCACTGGCCTTGTAGATACCTATGTACACGATTCGCTCGTACACATGAATGTGTAGGACGATTTCTTGTATGGCGAGGCGCCTCACGGCGAGCGCGACCTCCAGGTGGACATTCTTCGTGGCATCGGCGGGCAGTCGCAGGGCCACCAGTGCTTCAAAGAGGTTCTCACCATGGAGGCCTATTAGGGTGGCAGGCAATGAGGAGCCCGGGAGCGCGGGCTGGAGGAGTATGGCGATGTCGTCCGTGAGCTTCTTGACGACGGTGAACCTGTTGGTGGTGCGAACGATCATCTGGTCCAACTGAGAGTCGTAGCTCGCGTCGACGGCGGCCATCCACCAGCCGGTCGCCAACACTGTATGAAGACGATCCACGGTGCCATGCCACAGGCCGGTGTCGTGGACCATCTGGCACAGCCGCTGGCTGCTCGCGCACATCGCCGCCATGGGTCTGGAGTGGGCACTTTTGCGCTTATTAGGGTAGGTGCTTAGGCAAATGCTTAGGTGCGTACAATGTGGTAGATGCATTGGAATGGAGGGGCGCCTTTATATGAGTGCAAACTGCGTTGCATTCACATCGTGCTGCCTCTTTTCCCGGTCCTCCCATTACTTCCCTCATGCATTCACCCAATGCTAATTGAAGGAGGATGCATCATTGGGCGTTCAACATTTCGGGAACCGCTACCCTCTCCGTCGTCTGTATTAAAGCCGTATCGGGAACTGCGCCAAATGCTGCCAAATCGAATAGTACTGCACCACCCCGCTAATGATTCATGCGGGTCATCCAAAAGAACTATTTGTGTTCAAGAGATGCACAAATCCTGCTCTCACTTTGCATACGGGTGTTCTATCTGAAACCATCATGCTTGTTGTGAGAAGCTCTGGTTTGTGAGAAGCTCTGGTTTGTGAGAAGCATATACCCAAACCTGCCCCAAATGGTAAAAAAACTTTACCACGGCATGTTGATGCCCCTCCATGATAACATGCCAAGTTTCCTGAATTTCAAACGAGTTTTGGATTTACTAGAATTTAAAAACCAGGTATCTCAATGTTTGTGGCCGAGTGACGGTGGCAGGGTGTTTGACATTCATTCCCATTTCTTGCATGGGACCTAAGCATGCACCCAAGGACAATGATTTGATTTTTCAACCAATTTATATGCATTGGAGCATGTGCATGTAGTTCAAATTTGAATTATGCACATAAATGCATTGAAAACTCACTTAATGCATAAAAATGTCCAAACGAATCCTGAAAAATCACAAAAAATAACACAACACTCATGTTGTTTTATGTTGACACGAGAAAAAATTAAAAAGGAATAAGAGGCAATGGATATCATTTCGCCCCCAAAGTTGGGGCGTTCCCTACCGAAATCATCATGCTTATTGTGAGAAGCTCTGGTTTGTGAGAATCATATACCCAAACCTGCCCAAATGGGACAAAAACTTTACCACGCCATGTTGATGCCGCTCCATGATAGCATGTCAAGTTTCATGATTTTCAGACAAGTTTTGGATTTACTAGAATTTAAAAACCAGGTATCTCAATGTTTGCGGCCGAGTGACGATGGCAGGGTGCTTCACATTCATTCCCATTTCTTGCATGGGACCTAAGCATGCACCCAAGGACAAAAGATTTGATTTTTCAACCAATTTATATGCACCGGAGCATGTGCATGTAGTTCAAATTTGAATTATGCACATAAATGTATTTAAAACTCACTTAATGCATAAAAATGTCCAAACGAACCCCAAAAATTTAAAAAAATAGCACAACACTCCTGTTGTTATATGTTGACACGAGAAAGAAATTGAAAGCAATAAGAGGCAATGCATATCATTTCGCCCCCAAAGTTCGGGCGTTCCCTACCGAAACCATCATGCTTGTTGTGAGAAGCTCTGCTTTGTGAGAAGCATATACCCAAACCTGCCCCAAATGGGACAAAAACTTTACCATGCCATGCTGATGCCGCTCCATGATAGCATGCCAAGTTTCATGAATTTCAGACAAGTTTTCGATTTACTAGAATTTAAAAACCAGGTATCTCAATGTTTGCCGCCGAGTGACGGAGGCATGGTGCTTGACATTCATTTCCATTTCTTCAATGGGACCTAAGCAAGCACCCAAGGACAAAATATTTGATTTTTCAACCAATTTATATGCACCGGAGCATGTGCATGTAGTTCAAATTTGAATTATGCACATAAATGCATTGAACTCACTTAATGCATTAAAATGTCCAAACGAACCCCGAAAAATCACAAAAAATAATACAACACTCCTGTTGTTCTTTGTTGACACGAGAAAAAAATTGAAAGCAATAAGAGGCAATGGATATCGTTTCGCCCCCAAAGTTGGGGCGTTCTGTACCGAAACCATCATGCTTGTTGTGAGAAGCTATGGTTTGTGAGAAGCATATCCCCAAACCTACCTCAAATGGGATAAAAACTTTACCACGCCATGTTGATGCCGCTCCATGATAGCATGCCAAGTTTCATGAATTTCAGGCGAATTTTGGGTTTACTAGAATTTAAAAAACCAGGTATCTCAATGTTTGCGGCCGAGTGACGGTGGCATGGTGTTTGACATTCATTCCCATTTCTTGCATGGGACCTAAGCATGCACCCAAGGACAAAATATTTGATTTTCAACCAATTTATATGCACCGGAGCATGTGCATGTAGTTCAAATTTAAATTATGCACATAAATGCATTGAAAACTCACTTAATACATAAAAATGTCCAAACGAACCCCGAAAAATCACAAAAAAAGCACAACACTCCTGTTGTTCTATGTTGACATGAGATAAAATTTAAAAGCAATAAGAGGCAATGGATATTGTTTCGCCCCCAAAGTTGGGGCGTTCCCTACCGAAATCATCATGCTTATTGTGAGAAGCTCTAGTTTGTGAGAATCATATACCCAAACCTGCCCAAATGGGACAAAAACTTTACCACGCCATGTTGATGCCGCTCCATGATAGCATGTCAAGTTTCATGATTTTAAGACAAGTTTTGGATTTACTAGAATTTAAAAACCAGGTATCTCAATGTTTGCGGCCGAGTGACGATGGCAGGGTGCTTCACATTCATTCCATTTCTTGCATGGGACCTAAGCATGCACCCAAGGACAAAAGATTTGATTTTTCAACCAATTTATATGCACCGGAGCATGTGCATGTAGTTCAAATTTGAATTATGCACATAAATGCATTCAAAACTCACTTAATGCATAAAAATGTCCAAACGAACCCCAAAAATTAAAAAAAATAGCACAACACTCCTGTTGTTATATGTTGACACGAGAAATAAATTGAAAGCAATAAGAGGCAATGCATATCGTTTCGCCCCCAAAGTTCGGGCGTTCCCTACCGAAACCATCATGCTTGTTGTGAGAAGCTCTGCTTTGTGAGAAGCATATAACCAAACCTGCCCCAAATGGGACAAAAACTTTACCATGCCATGCTGATCCCGCTCCATGATAGCATGCCAAGTTTCATGAATTTCAGACAAGTTTTCGATTTACTAGAATTTAAAAACCAGGTATCTCAATTTTTGCCGCCGAGTGACGGAGGCATGGTGCTTGACATTCATTTCCATTTCTTCAATGGGACCTAAGCAAGCACCCAAGGACAAAATATTTGATTTTTCAACCAATTTATATGCACCGGAGCATGTGCATGTAGTTCAAATTTGAATTATGCACATAAATGCATTGAACTCACTTAATGCATTAAAATGTCCAAACGAACCCCGAAAAATCACAAAAAATAATACAACACTCCTGTTGTTCTTTGTTGACATGAGAAAAAAATTGAAAGCAATAAGAGGCAATGGATATCGTTTCGCCCCAAAGTTGGGGCGTTCTGTACCGAAACCATCATGCTTGTTGTGAGAAGCTATGGTTTGTGAGAAGCATATCCCCAAACCTACCTCAAATGGGATAAAAACTTTACCACACCATGTTGATGCCGCTCCATGATAGCATCCAAGTTTCATGAATTTCAGGCGAATTTTGGGTTTACTAGAATTTAAAAACCAGGTACCTCAATGTTTGCGGCCGAGTGACGGTGGCATGGTGTTTGACATTCATTCCCATTTCTTGCATGGGACCTAAGCATGCACCCAAGGACGAAATATTTGATTTTCAACCAATTTATATGCACCGGAGCATGTGCATGTAGTTCAAATTTAAATTATGCACATAAATGCATTGAAAAGTCACTTAATACATAAAAATGTCCAAACGAATCCCGAAAAATCATAAAAAATAACACAACACTCATGCTGTTTTATGTTGACACGAGAAAAAATTTAAAAGCAATAAGAGGCAATGGATATCATTTCGCCCCCAAAGTTGGGGCGTTCCCTACCGAAATCATCATGCTTATTGTGAGAAGCTCTGGTTTGTGAGAATCATATACCCAAACCTGCCCAAATGGGACAAAAACTTTACCACGCCATGTTGATGCCGCTCCATGATAGCATGTCAAGTTTCATGATTTTCAGACAAGTTTTGGATTTACTAGAATTTAAAAACCAGGTATCTCAATGTTTGCGGCCGAGTGACGATGGCAGGGTGCTTCACATTCATTCCCATTTCTTGCATGGGACCTAAGCATGCACCCTAGGACAAAAGATTTGATTTTTCAACCAATTTAGATGCACCGGAGCATGTGCATGTAGTTCAAATTTGAATTATGCACATAAATGCATTCAAAACTCACTTAATGCATAAAAATGTCCAAACGAACCCCAAAAATTCAAAAAAATAGCACAACACTCCTGTTGTTATATTTTGACACGAGAAATAAATTGAAAGCAATAAGAGGCAATGCATATCGTTTCGCCCCCAAAGTTCGGGCGTTCCCTACCGAAACCATCATGCTTGTTGTGAGAAGCTCTGCTTTGTGAGAAGCATATACCCAAAACTGCCCCAAATGGGACAAAAACTTTACCATGCCATGCTGATGCCGCTCCATGATAGCATGCCAAGTTTCATGAATTTCAGACAAGTTTTCGATTTACTAGAATTTAAAAACCAGGTATCTCAATATTTGCCGCCGAGTGACGGAGGCATGGTGCTTGACATTCATTTCCATTTCTTCAATGGGACCTAAGCAAGCACCCAAGGACAAAATATTTGATTTTTCAACCAATTTATATGCACCGGAGCATGTGCATGTAGTTCAAATTTGAATTATGCACATAAATGCATTGAACTCAATTAATGCATTAAAATGTCCAAACGAACCCTGAAAAATCACAAAAAATAATACAACACTCCTGTTGTTCTTTGTTGACACGAGAAAAAAATTGAAAGCAATAAGAGGCAATGGATATCGTTTCGCCCCCAAAGTTGGGGCGTTCTGTACCGAAACCATCATGCTTGTTGTGAGAAGCTATAGTTTGTGAGAAGCATATCCCCAAACCTACCTCAAATGGGATAAAAACTTTACCACGCCATGTTGATGCCGCTCCATGATAGCATGCCAAGTTTCATGAATTTCAGGCGAATTTTGGGTTTATTAGAATTTAAAAACCAGGTATCTCAATGTTTGCGGCCGAGTGACGGTGGCATGGTGTTTGACATTCATTCCCATTTCTTGCATGGGACCTAAGCATGCACCCAAGGACAAAATATTTGATTTTCAACCAATTTATATGCACCGGAGCATGTGCATGTAGTTCAAATTTAAATTATGCACATAAATGCATTGAAAACTCACTTAATACATAAAAATGTCCAAACGAACCCCGAAAAATCACAAAAAAAAGCACAACACTCCTGTTGTTCTATGTTGACATGAGCAAAAATTTAAAAGCAATAAGAGGCAATGGATATCATTTCGCCCCCAAAGTTGGGGCGTTCCCTACCGAAATCATCATGCTTATTGTGAGAAGCTCTGGTTTGTGAGAATCATATACCCAAACCTGCCCAAATGGGACAAAAACTTTACCACGCCATGTTGATGCCGCTCCATGATAGCATGTCAAGTTTCATGATTTTCAGACAAGTTTTGGATTTACTAGAATTTAAAAACCAGGTATCTCAATGTTTGCGGCCGAGTGACGATGGCAGGGTGCTTCACATTCATTCCCATTTCTTGCATGGGACCTAAGCATGCACCCAAGGACAAAAGATTTCATTTTTCAACCAATTTATATGCACCGGAGCATGTGCATGTAGTTCAAATTTGAATTATGCACATAAATGCATTCAAAACTCACTTAATGCATAAAAATGTCCAAACGAACCCCAAAAATTCAAAAAAATAGCACAACACTCCTGTTGTTATATGTTTACACGAGAAATAAATTGAAAGCAATAAGAGGCAATGCATATCGTTTCGCCCCCAAAGTTCGGGCGTTCCCTACCGAAACCATCATGCTTGTTGTGAGAAGCTCTGCTTTGTGACAAGCATATACCCAAACCTGCCCCAAATGGGACAAAAACTTTACCATGCCATGCTGATGCCGCTCCATGATAGCATGCCAAGTTTCATGAATTTCAGACAAGTTTTCGATTTACTAGAATTTAAAAACCAGGTATCTCAATGTTTGCTGCCGAGTGACGGAGGCATGGTGCTTGACATTCATTTCCATTTCTTCAATGGGACCTAAGCAAGCACCCAAGGACAAAATATTTGATTTTTCAACCAATTTATATGCACCGTAGCATGTGCATGTAGTTCAAATTTGAATTATGCACATAAATGCATTGAACTCACTTAATGCATTAAAATGTCCAAACGAGTTTCGCCCCCAAAGTTGGGGCGTTCTGTACCGAAACCATCATGCTTGTTGTGAGAAGCTATGGTTTGTGAGAAGCATATGCCCAAACCTACCTCAAATGGGATAAAAACTTTACCACGCCATGTTGATGCCGCTCCATGATAGCATGCCAAGTTTCATGAATTTCAGGCGAATTTTGGGTTTACTAGAATTTAAAAACCAGGTATCTCAATGTTTGCGGCCGAGTGACGGTGGCATGGTGTTTGACATTCATTCCCATTTCTTGCATGGGACCTAAGCATGCACCCAAGGACAAAATATTTGATTTTCAACCAATTTATATGCACCGGAGCATGTGCATGTAGTTCAAATTTAAATTATGCACATAAATGCATTGAAAACTCACTTAATACATAAAAATGTCCAAACGAACCCCGAAAAATCACAAAAAAAAGCACAACACTCCTGTTGTTCTATGTTGACACGAGAAAAAATTTAAAAGCAATAAGAGGCAATGGATATCATTTCGCCCCCAAAGTTGGGGCGTTCCCTACCAAAATCATCATGCTTTTTGTGAGAAGCTCTAGTTTCTGAGAATCATATTCCCAAACCTGCCCCAAATTGGACAAAAACTTTACCACGCCATGTTTATGCCGCTCCATGATAGCATGCCAAGATTCATGAATTTCAGACGAGTTTTGGATTTACTAGAATTTAAAATCCAGGTATCTCAATGTTTGCGGTCGAGTGACGATGGCAGGGTGCTTCACATTCATTCCCATTTCTTGCATGGGACCTAAGCATGCACCCAAGGACAAAAGATTTGTTTTTTCAATCAATTTATATGCACCGGAGCATATGCATGTAGTTCAAATTTGAATTATGCACATAAATGCATTGAAAACTCACTTAATGCATAAAAATGTCCAAACAAACCCCAAAAAATCACAAAAATTAACACAACACTCCTGTTGTTCTATGTTGACACGAGAAAAAATTTGAAAGTAATTAGAGGCAATGGATATCGTTTCGTCCCCAAAGTTGGGGCGTTCCCTACCGAAACCATCATGCTTGTTGTGAGAAGCTATGGTTTGTGAGAAGCATATACCCAAACCTGCCCCAAATGGAACAAAAACTTTACCATGCCATTTGATGCTGCTCCATGATAGCATGCCAAGTTTCATGAATTTCAGACGAGTTTTGGATTTACTAGAGTTTAAAAACCAGGTATCTCAATGTTTGCGGCCGAGTGACGATGGCAGGGTGTTTCACATTCATTCCCATTTCTTGCATGGGACCTAAGCATGCACCCAAGGACAAAGATTTGATTTTCAACCAATTTATATGCACTTGAGCATGTGCATACTTCAATTTTGTATTATGCACATAAATGCATTGAAAACTCACTTAATGCATAAAAATTTCCAAACGAACCCTGAATAATTCTAATTCTTTTATGATCAGTATAGATAAAAGGTCTAGCAATTCAAACACCGTCCATGGCCGCTGTGACCCCATTATGTAATTCAAATCAAGACGAAAATCAAGTAGATTCCACACAGTTTATTATAACCAACCGTGTGAGATGCAGCACAAAATATCTTCCGACCGTGTCTGAGTAAGGGACCGTGTCTGATGACACTTTGCGCGCCAGTTTTTTGGCTGAAGCGATTCCAAATTTTCGGCTTCCGCAGAAATATCTACCTCCCGCCCCCTCCCCCTTACCAAAAGCCACATTTCCCCCCTTTCCGCCTTCCTTTTCAAGTTGAAACCTTCACTCCTTGCTTGCAGCGCCGCCGCCTCCTCACCGGTGACCCTCCTTCACGCGGCCTTGCCTATCCAGGCAGGTAATCCAGACCCGACCCCCATCCTCCTCCTCCTTCCACATCCCACATGCCCCGACCACCGGCCCGAGCGCGACACCTTCCACCCAAATCACCGACGCCTCCACCAAATAAGCACCGGTCTAAGCCATGGTGCACGCAGTATAGCCAGGACCTCAAGGAGCATTTGGTAGCGGAGAAGAAAATCATGGCCGCACACACGGATGAGGTCGTGATGGCTGCCATTCGTGCCGACCCCCAGATCTTGGAGGAGCACCTCGCCGTCGAGTCCACCGTTGACACCTCGCGCGCCAACGCCGCGACGCGGTTGGCTGCTTTAAATGACAGTTCGTGGCATTTTCTCGAGGCCACCGTCGGTGCCTTCGACGAAGACTACGAGGTGTTTTCTCAGCGTGCACGTGCTTACCTCATTGGAGTATGTTATATTGTTCAATTGGTGTTTAGTTAACTGCTTGGTTCATTTGTTGTGGCTTGGTTCACTTGTTGTGGTGTTTAGTTAACTGCTTGGTTCAATTCTGCAATGCGATGTTCAATTGTTGTGGCTGCATTCTGTTATTGTATACCATGTGAGGAATAAATCGAATTTGGCTGTACTAAAAACATAAAAAACAAATATAATTGCTATATTTCCAAGTTGTTCAGCATGCTTGGTTTGGTTAACTGTCTGATCTTCTATTAGGAGTATGTTATATTGTGCAATGTGATGCTCAGTTAACATTTGGTTCATTTGTTGTGGTGTTTAGTTAACTGCTTGGTTCAATTCTGCAATGCGATGTTCAATTGCTATGGCTGCATTCTCTTATTGTATACCATGTGAGGAATAAATCGAATTTGGCTGTACTAAATACATGAGAAACAAATACAATTGCTATATTTCCAAGTTGTTAAGCATGCTTGGTTTGGTTAAATGTCGGATCTTCTATTAGAGTATGTTATATGTGCAATGTGGTGCTTAGCTAATGTTTGGTTCATTTGTTGTGGTGTTTAGTTAACTGCTCGGTTCAATTCTACAATGTGATGTTCTATTGCTGTGGCTGCATTCTCTTATTGTATACCATGTGAGGAATAAATCGAATTTGGCTGCACTTAATACATGAGAAACATATACAAGTGCTATATTTCCTAGTTCTTAAGCATGCTTGGTTTGGATAAATGGGTTTTCCATGTGGCTTGAACTAATCTGACGAATCTACAATCTGCTTATTTTTCATCAACATATTTTACTGATAGCATGGAACCCTTACTTAACCTGATGACTAACTACCTTATATGTGTTGCAGGGAAACAATGGGAAGCACTGAGGTTTACAAGATGGTACTAACTGTTATACCTTGCCTTTTTTTATTCCTTTGCCCCATTTCCAATATAGAGAAGATATTTATGCACATCCTTGTTTTCAGGGTTCACTGATGATTACCTCTCAAACCACCTCTGTGGTCAGGAGGCGAGGAAAGTTTTCATACAACACCCACGGTTCAATATTGAAGTGTTCCTGAAGAGGTCGAAGGATGGACGGTCAATCATCCACAGGCACTGGCCTAAAGTTGCAAAGACCTTCAACATGAATGAAGGCTCAATATTCGCCTTCCGCTTCAGCAGTTTTCCAGATGAGATGCATCTCTCTATGTACCGTCTATGATGCTAATTTCGAAAGGTTCTAGATGTTGCATGTGAAACTTGCTGCCGGTGTAGTTGTGTAATGGGGTAGCTGAGTGTTGAAGCTATATCATGTTGTACTCCGATGTATTTCAATTATGAAATCCTGCTTCCTTAATATGGAAATGGAATATATTATGTGCTTAATATGAATGTTAATTAGATTAGTAAATGGATTATTAATAATAGGCCAACTAGCCTTCTAATTGGCCAATTAGCTTGCTAATTGGGTTTTCCTATTGCAAATGGTTAATGAGAAAACACCGTGGGCGATGACCTAAGGCAACGCACACAGTTTCTAGGAATAAACCGTGTTGGATCAATGAACAATCACACACGACATTCTCTTCAAAACTGTTTGCGTTACGCCACCTTGCGCAAATGTTTTCCTTGTAGTGACTGTGTGGGATGTATATACGAACGAAAACATTTAGTGATGGCTGACTGTGTGGGATGTACTTACGACTAGAAATGATTTTTCCTGTATAATTGTATTTTTAGCACTACTTTACGTATTTCTGTATTTGAGTGCTCGGCGGTCGCACACGACCTCATTTTGCCGAGCGTGTGTGCCAGGAGGGCATATCCCCAACGGTTTCTGGGTCATGTGGGAAGGACCCCCTATTGCCCACACTCACTTGGCGATGGTTCCAAATGCCGTCGCGGGAAGGGGTAAAAAACCGTTTGTTTAGGACCGACACGCACCAGTGACAGTTGTCCCTATATAACCATTTCCAATATCTCGAATATCCCAAACGCTTCATCCTTGCTACTCGTTTGTGCTTGCATTGCCATCGCAGCCAGAGTTTTATCAGTTTTGTTGAGTTTGGTTCACTTTTATTTTGAGTCACTAAAAATTTCAGAAATTTTTCACCGGAAGAAAAATGTTTAGGATAATATACCAAGGTGGCTCCGCGAGCAAGAAAGCCCCAAGGCTCACAATACGCGAGCTGGACATTGAACCACCAAGGGAAGCTCAAGTATGGCCTCGTGAATGGCCGTTGGATCAATTCATGGTTCATGCAAGTTTCAAGAAGGAATTTGATGCGTACATACAAAATGGCGATGTTGAGGACTTCGTGTCAGATAAGTGCTAGTAGTACTACCACCTCACTGATTCATTTGTGCGAAGATTTAAGTTTACATCCCAGCGCAATACACATACTGTTTTATTTGATCTTTATGATAAATCATATACCATGGACCTTGAAGATTTTAATGATGCATGCAAAATCCCACAATGGGGCATTCATAGCGAGCCTCGCAAAACTGAATGCAATGATTTCATTGCTAGCATCACTGCGGGAGAAACTAGAAATATTACACAAGCTACCATGGGGAGTATTCACTTTCTGCCATACATTATTTTGCTCCCTTTATAGGTAGATGCGTTAATGGTAAACATGATCATAGCCACCTTTGTGCATAGGATCTTAGTGTCCTCAAGTGTGCAGTAACGGGTGATAAACGATATAACTTGGGGGCTATTATTGCGAGGAGGTTACAACTTAGTGCTAAAGATGGATATTTCTTTGGTGGGATTTATGCCACCCATTTAGCTAATTATCTCGGGGTACCCATAAGGGGGAATAAAATTGAGTTACCACTTGCTTTCCTTGATTATAATGCTCTGGTATGCTACCAGCTTCTTATGTGGAACGAACAGTCCGTCCTGTATCGACTGATCTTTCATAGGCAGCGTGCTGTCCATATTACGCTTCCCGCTTCTGCCTTCTTTAACTTTTAGGAAAAACGGAGATACTTTATAACTAGAGAGGAGGCAGGCGAGTATGAGAGAGAGGTGGAGGCCGCTCACCTCCATGCTGCAGCCCTTCAGGCAGTAGCTGCCGCATCCCAGTACAACCCTGACTACAACTTTAGATATCCGCCAGGCCAGCCATGGGCATAGACCAACTTAGCCCAAAAGTATAAGCTTGGGTGAGCACATATTTCTCCCCGACATTACATTTATGTTCACACGCTCATTTAACTTGCCGGTGTTCATACTTTTTCATTGTATTATCCATGCTAGTTTCTTTTCTTTTTCCCGCTTTCTTCTTGTGTGTTTGAAAAACTTTGAGAAAATCCAAAAAAATAGTTCTATCTTCTTTTTGGTTTTCCTATCCTTGTTTAGCAATACTATTAAAAGAAAACCCCAAAAGATTTCTCGTTCTTCTTTTGCTTGTTGGGAGCTTTCCCGTGTAAATAGTTTTTCTTGTTCTTATTTTACTTTCTTCAGAAAAACGAAAACTCCAAAAATATTTCAGTGTGTTTCTTTGAAATTCTTTCTTTTTTTCCTTTCTTTGGGTCGAGAGGAGAAGACCACGATGAAAATGTTGAGTGGCTCTCATATGCATTATTGTTGATATAACGAAGAGCCCATATTACATTGTCTTCTCCTTTGAATAAATGTTTACAGATTCTAGCTTAGTCCGATGTGCGTGCACTATTATTATTATTCACACCGTTCGGTCGTGCAAGTGAAAGGCAATAATGATGTTATTTGATGAAATGATCGAGATGAGGAAAAGTCGGTATGAACTCGACCTATTTTGTTTTTATAAATATGATTAGTTCATCATTCTTTATTCAGCCCTTTATGAATGAAACATGTTTGCAATGACAATTAGATATTATAGTTGCTCATGCTATGCTTAATTAGCTAGGAATTTATAATGGTTTACCTTGCGTGCCAACATGCTTTTAAAATGGTTGTGATGTAGTATGATAGGATGGTATCCTCCTTTGAATGATTCGAGTGGCTTGACTTGGCACATGTTCATGCATGTAGTTGAAACAAAATCAACATAGCCTCCACAATATTTATGTTCATGGTGATTTATATCCTACTCATGCTTGCACTCAATGTTGATTAATCTCAATGAATGTTTATGACTGTTGTCGCTCTCTAGTTTGTCGCTCCTCAATCTTTTTCTAGCCTTCACTTGTACTAAGCGAGAATACTACTTGTGCATCCACTTCCATAAACCCAAAGTTGTTCCATATGTGTCCACAATACCTTTTTTTGGAGAAAACGCAAAAGACTTGCATTTCTTTGTATTGAAAAGATAGAGTTTGTTACAGCCTCCTAGGAGGAGCGATTACAGTCAGGATCTAAATCAGTGGACGTCCCAGGTTTGTGGTAGGATGACACACAGGCCACGGGCGCCAGCCCTTGCCCAGAGAATAGCTTCATCCTTGATCCGCGCGATCAGTGAATTGGTCGAAGGGGTCACGTCCTTGAACACGCAGTCATTGCGATGCTTCCAGGTCATCCAAGGGATCAGCATAGTAGCGGTGGTGAGGCCCTTTTGCATGGGGTTCGGCATGTTCCGCCGCGCTGAGAACCACCAATCGTCCAGGGATTCCTCACTAGAGGGCGCGCTGCATGGCAGGCACGGCCAGGACAGGATCTCGTGCCACACTTGTTTGGAGAAGGGGCATTCCAAGAATAGATGTTGGATCAATTCGGGCACCATACCTACCTATATGCGGTATTTACCTGTCGTTCCAGGTAAATTTGCATGTCACAAACTCTAAACCTTCAAATAATAATCTGTTTTATACAACCAAATTGCTCATGTAGCGACTGGGGGCTGTCACTATCTCCCATGCTAGGTGGGTTATTCTCACGATGAGTGTTGATTCACTTGTCATTCATGAGAAAGTGGCTGGTATTCAGGATGCCCAGTTTGTTGGTGTACAAAAGTAGGGGCGCACCTTTGTACCCCTTTGCTTGTGCACGGGTAGTCGGAACCGCGCGCCACGGCCACACCAAGCAGGGCAGTGGAGGGGAGCCAGAGAGAAACCAAAGCCCAGGACAATGCCAAGGCCAAGAACACAAAGAAGCAGAGGGACGAAGCAGGTTCGCCCGGCAAGACCCTTGCCGGGACAGCCTCAGCGGCCCCGGCAAGACCCTTGCCAGGGCAGCTCGCCCACACCAGCGGAGCGCGCCACTCTTGAGCCCACGGTTTCCAACGCCATCAACAACATTTGGGCCAGGGCTCGGGAGGCACCTCCATGGTGGCATGCAGATCTTTGTCAAGACCATAGATATATGAGATCAGATGAGGACCAGAAGACGGCAACCCTCGGCGGGATCCTTGCCGAGGAAAGCCACAAGACCCCCGGCAAGATCCTTGCCGGGGACGACTGCGCGCCACGGCAAGACCCTTGCCGGGCCCTGGACGACTGCGCGCCACGGCAAGACCCTTGCCGGGCCCCGGCAAGGCCCTTGACGAGGGCATCAGTGGGGCCACTGCCAGGCCCACACCATCCAAGTTTCCACCACCATTAGGATGCAGCTGCCAGCCCGACCAGCTGCGCAGGCACTTGCGTGGCAACATGCAGCTTCCAGGCCAGATCAGCAAGCACCTGCATGGCGGCATGCAGATCTTCGTGAAGACCCGACCACCGCCCCAACTCAGCTGCCTGCCTGCCTACATGGCGCTGCATGCATCGCTGGCCAGAGCTCGTGTCGAATCGAAGAGGAGCGGCGACGGATGGAACGGGCCTAGCTCCCGTCCCCGATAAAGCTGAGGGACACCTAAGCTACACATTAAATGCGTCTTGTCCTGTAACACGAGCGATAAGCTCGTAGCACTTTAGGCCTTTCCACCTCCTGTGTGCCACTGTGGCAGCCCCTTTCAACTATAAAAGGAGGCCCCTGGCATACTGGAGAGGGATTCGGCTCTTTGGAACTACGCAACCACCATAGCTAGTCCGAGAGCTCAAGAACTCTCTCAAATACACACCAAAGCAGGACAAGGGTATTACGCATCCTCGCGGCCCGAACCTGGGTAAACGATCCTTGTGTTGACTGCTAATCCTGCTCTTCACACAACCCTGCGCCCCGGCAACCGTAGTAGGGATTCTTGTGATCCCATAGGTGTCGTTTCCCACCGACATCATTGGCGCGCCAGGTAGGGGGCGCAATTGTGAGAATCTGGTCTAGTAGTTAGCCTAGCAGTTCTTCATCACCATGGCCTAAAAAGAAGACGTCCAGGAGAAAACCACGCCGCTTGCAAGTGCGAAGGACGCTAGCGCGGCAACAGAAAAGCTAAGTCATCCAGAACCTTGAGCAATTTCCTTATATACATGAGGTTATTGTCCTCGGAGATTCCGCCTATGTATGGGAAACTTGCACGCAAAGGGGGTCCTCCCGCAATTGGCAACGCCCTTGTTCTGTTTCGAGTCCGCTCAACAGCTCATGCGGCCGCGTCGAGAGTGGCGAGGTAGCCTTCCGCCGCCTGGCAACGCTCTCGATTCTGACTCGAGTCAAGCTCGACAGTTCGAGCGGCCGCGTCGGGGGCAGTGAGGTGGTTTGCCCGGCAGCAAGCACACCCGGCAGGCCAATGGGGATCTGTCCTCAAGACGCCGCCCTGGGTTTACGCACAGGCAAGCCTACCCAGGTAACGTAGGGTGGACATACAAAGGAAAATCGAACATGAAAATAACATGCATAATATCAAAAGTGCTGCAGAGTTATATTACATCAAATTGCCGCCACAGTTCTAACTAAGGATAGAAATTGGCTTGGCCATGAACCTGCAGCAGCGATAAGCCTAATCCCGGCGCTGGCCCTCCACCCTCTGAATTCCGCCAATACCGCTGATGATGGGATTGATGCGCTCCCTGAGCGGCGCGAGGTCAGTATCCTCCGGCAAGATCTCCAGCGCAGCGTCGAAGTCGAGGTCGGGGTACCAGTACGCCACCTTGGTGAGGACCTTGGTCATGGCACCCCGGCAAAGCCTCCGGGACTCGTCGGCCAGGGAAGCCGCCCGGTTGGAGTGAAGCTGCTCTAGGGCCCCGAGAACACCCTTGAAGAATAGTGTCAGCTTGACGTTGGTGGTCCCGCTGCGCTCTGGGGCGTACCTCACATTTGGCATCCCCATGGTAGCCAGCAGCGTGGTGATCCTGCCGGCGATGTCCTCGAGGCGGCTGATCCAGCGATTCTCGCCCTCCACAAAATCCTTGTGGCTGGCGGCTTCGTTCTTCCACTCCAGCTTCTCGGCCTCCAGGTCCTTGGCCAGGATCTATTCCCGGGCCTTGCTCTCCGACAGCATCCCCTCGAGACCCTCCAGCTTCAGCTTGAGGTCTTTGATGGAGTTGTTGGCCTCGGAGAGCTCCCCGGCCCTGCTGACGACCGCGCCCTGCGCCTCCGTCAGGGTGCTATTGAGCGTGTCCTTCTCCTGGGACAGCTTCAGGGCCTGCTCCTTCAGCCCGTCCCGCTCCACCTCCAGCTCCTTCACCTTGTCGGCGTGAACCAGAGCCTGGGCATCGAGCGTCTCCTTGTGCCTCTGCTCCATCCCTTGGGTCTGCTGCGCGACAAGCTTCTCCACCTCCTCGTCTTTGGCGCGGAGTTTGGCGTCGAGGTCCGCCTCGCGTTTGGCGAGGTCCTCCTCCTGGGAGTTCAGCGCGGCCTGGTGCTGGGTCCGAGCGGCCTCGGCTGCAGCGGCCAAGCCCTCCGCCGTCTCCTGGGCCTTCTCGATGTCGGCCAGCTTCATGGTGAGCTCCACGTCGCGCTTGGCAAGCTTGCCCTGGGCGGCCTTCAGCTCCTCGCTAGCTTGGCGGAACTAAGCCTGCGCCTCGACGACGCGCACCTTGAGGTTTGCCTCCACCTTGTCCACCGTTGCCATCCTGGACTTGGCCTTGTCCAGGTGGGTGCAGTGGAGCGCTTGGAGCTTCCGGAAATTGGCGCCCATGGCCTGGAGAAGCCGCTCTTCCTGAGAGCCGTCGCCGCCGATGCTCGGCTCGTTGACAACCTCGAGCCCGGCGGTGGCAAGCACCTCTTCGTCAAACACCTCTCCCTCGATGGGCGCCCTGGAGCTGGACGCCCCTGGGAGGTGGACGAAGAGGTTGTCGGTCACCCTCAGATACCTGTCGGAGCCAAAGGCAGCAGAGGAGGAGGGCTGGTCATCGACCACCTCCTCCTTGGTGGCAGCCTTGCCGGCCTCTCTGGCAGGCCCCTTGGCGGCGTCTTCGGCAGCATCCTTGGCGGACTCCTCGGCAGCGACCTTCTCGGCCTCTGCCGCGGCGTCCTTGGCAACATCCTCGATGATGGCGTCTATGTCCTCCTGGTCTGCCGATGGAGGATCTGGATACCAATAAGAGGGTAAGGTGAAGCCAAGGCCAAGATTCAAAAAGAAGAGAAAGGACAGGGGTGGAAGGCCAGAAACTTACCAGCACCGGGCTGGGAAGCAGAAGCCCCCTCCCTGCCAACATTTGGCGCCGAGGCGGAGCCACCGACGCCCAAGTTCTCTTCCTCCTCCTCCATATGCGTGGGCTCGGTGCTTGGCGCCCTTGTCGAGGACGCCCCTCGGGCGGCGTGGTTAATGGGGGCGGCGTGTTGGGAGTAGCCCTCTGTGGCTGCTCCTGCCGCTGCTCTCCTCCTGCATATACGGCAAGGTCAGCACCAAAGTATCGTACCCCTGACACATGTCGACCAGGGGTGAGTGATGAACTTTTGCTGGGGGCTGCGCCGGGGGCTGCTGTCCGGGCTGCTCAACACCACCAGTGGCGCCCTTGAAGTACCAGCCGGGGGCTGGCTGCCCGCCGAGGCCTTGGCCCTCTTCACCCTCTGGGCCAGCGTCTCCGCGTCCCAGCAAAAGATGAAAACAAGTCAAGACGTGCTGCACAGATTGAGGAAACAGAGATGACAGAAAAGAGCAAGATACTTACTCGTCATCCATCTCCTCCTCTGTTGCTTTCCTCTTCCTCCTTGGGCTGAGGGACCCGAAGTCAAAGGTGACCCCCGCGTCGACATCTACCGGAGGAGGGGAGGAGGGCGGAGTCTGCGCGCGCTTGGATGAAGAGGAGGCAGATGCTTTCTTCTTCGCCACCGCGGCCTTGACAACCTTCTTCGCCGCCGCGGCCCTCGTCTGACGCGCGGACTCCTACGGAGACTTGGGCCGCCGCGCGGCCTTTACAGGCCGTACCGGCTCGTTGGATGTGGCCCGCCGCAGGACTCGCCCTCTCCCCGTAACCGGAGGGTCGACGGCCTCGACCTCCTCCTCCTCCTCCGACGACGACTCGTCGGCCGCCTCCTAGACGAGAGGAGCCCCGGTGCCGGCGCTGCTGAACTCCCCAGCGGCCTCTGCCCACTGGGCAAGCTCCTCCTCCGCCTCCGCCGCGACCTTGTCCTCCACGCCACCGGCGCTGCCGGCCTCGTCAGCAAGCTTCGCCTCCATCGCCCTGGCAGCGATGTAGTCCAGCTCTGCCTGGGTGGTGTCCTGGACGAGCCGCGGCTCGGCGAACGTACCCCTCGTGCAAGGTGTAGAAGAACTCCTGCACTTGGATGTCCTCCGGCTCAACCCAGTTCGGGTCAAGGCCATGCGCGTTGCAGTCTGGCATCATGGCGATGATGTCAGTCCGGCGAGAATTGTTGCACAGCGGAACCACTCTCGCCGGCAACTTGAACAAGGGCCCCTTGGTGACCTTGCCGGCCTTCGCGGCAGCCCTCGCGGCCTTCCCGGTCCGCTCGGCCTCACCATCGCGGTTCACAGCGAGCTGGAAGAGTCGCTGGCAGAAGTGGGCGTGACCCATCACTGTGAAGTTGTGGTCGAGGCCGGGACGGAGCCTCATGATGTCGGCGGCATTTGTGAAGAGCCAGGACGGCCTCCCCTTGTTATGCAGCGGAGCGATCCGGCGGTGGATGAAATCCGCCCCGATCATCTCGAGGGTGAGCCTGGCCTCGGTGAGGTGGAGAATCCTGGTGGTGGCGACTGTGAGCTTCGCGTCGTCAGCATCGACATCGCTCCAATCGCTTCTGCGGACCGGCGGCACCTCGCGGACCCGGGAAAAGTCCGGTGTCTCCTTCCCCTCAATCCAGCACCACTGGCCCCGCCATTCTTCCCACCTCTCCTTAATGGCACCCTCTGGGTACGCCCCCTTGGACCTTGGGATCCAGGTGACGCAACCGGAAATGGCGCCCCCCGATTGGATCCGAGGGGAGAAGTAGTGGCGGAAGAGCGCCGTGTTGGGATGCACCCCGGCGAAGCCCTCACAGAGGTGCGCAAAAAGAGCCATGCACGCCACGGCATTTGGAGTAAAATCCAAAAGGTGGAAGCCGTAGGTGTGCATGACGTCGTTGAAGAAATCGGAGAAAGGGGGCAGAGCCCGCAGGAGAAGTAGTCAACAAAGAAAGGGTACCGATTTGGGGCGGCCTCGGTGCAATTGGCGGGGATGACGCGCGTGGCCGGATGCCCCGTCGTCTCTCCCCCCCATCTTCACCTCCCACAGGGGTTTGAAGGCCTCCCGAAGCTCGAACACGTCGACCGTCGAGGGGAAGAAGGCGAGCTGAGTCTGCTGCGCCGCCAGTGCACTCTCCGGTGGCTCCGTCGCTCCGGCGTCCTTGGCCACTCCCTTACCCTTGGTGGATTTGGGCGCCATGGCGGCTGGGGGGAGCAAGGGATAGAAGACAGCGGAGACATAGCGGCAGCAAGCAAAGGGGGAAGCTTAGGGAGGAAGGAAACAGGGGCGGCGGCTCTGAGATTGAAGAAGGCGCATGGGGTAAAGTGAGCAGCGCGCCCGCGGTTATCCCTTTTTACGGGGAAGGTGCGGGCCGCCTCCTTTCCCATTAACTGCGACATGGCACATGCGTGCGGGAACCGCCCCATGCATGCCGCCCACGTCACGCACGATCCTCCACGACGCGCATTCAACATAGGTCGTGGGGAAGCGCAGCGGACGAAGAGTTACCGCGGTAAAAATCCGCCCCGCCTACCCGCGCACCGTTTGGGCCTGGCCCAACAACGTGTCGTGCTTATGTGTGGCCCAGGCCCGGGGGATCCTGTCGGTGTACAAAAGTAGGGGCGCACCTTTGTACCCCTTTACTTGTGCACGGGTAGTCGGAGCCGCGCGCCACGGCCACACTAAGCAGGGCAGAGGAGGGGAGCCAGAGAGAAGCCGAAGCCCAGGACAACGCCAAGGCCAAGAAAACAAAGAAGTAGAGGGACGAAGCAGGTTCCCCCAGCAAGACCCTTATCAGGACAGCCTCAGCGGCCCCGGCAAGACCCTTGCCGGGGCAGCTCGCCCACACCAGCGGAGCGGGCCACTCTTGAGCCCACGGTTTCCAACGCCATCAACCACGTTTGGGCCAGGGCTCGGGAGGCACCTCCATGGTGGCATGCAGATCTTTGTCAAGACCATAGTTATATAAGATCAGATGAGGACCAGAAGATGGCGACCCTCGGTGAGATCCTTGCCGAGGAAAGCCACAAGACCCCCGGCAAGATCCTTGCCGGGGACGACTGTGCGTCATGGCAAGACCCTTGCCGGGCCCCCGGCAGGGCCCTTGCCGAGGGCATCAGCGGGGCCATTGCCAGGCCCACACCAGCCAAGTTTCCACCGCCATTAGCATGCAGCTGCCAGCTCAACCAGCTAGGCAGGCACTTGCGTGGCAACATGCAGCTTCCAGGCCAGATCAGCAAGCACCTGCGTGGCGGCATGCAGATCTTCGTGAAGACCCTACCACCGTGCCACCTCAGCTGCCTGCCTGCCTACATGGCGCCGCATGCATCGCTGGCCAGAGCACGTGTCGAAGCAAAGAGGAGCGACGACGGATGGGACGGGCCTCGCTCCCGTCCCCGATAAAGCTGAGGGACACCTAAGCTACACATTAAATGTGTCTTGTCCTGTAACACGAGCGATAAGCTCGTAGCACTGTAGGCCTTTCCACCTCCTGTGTGCCACTATGGCAGCCCCTTTCGACTATAAAAGGAGGGCCCTAGCATACTGGAGAGAGATTCGGCTCTTTGGAACTACGCAGCCACCATAGCTAGTTCGAGAGCTCAAGAACTCTCTCAAATACACACCAAAGCAGGACTAGGGTATTACGCATCCTCGCGGCCCGAACCTGGGTAAACGATCCTTGAGTTGACTGCTAATCCTGCTCTTCACACAACCCTACGCCCCCGCAACCGTAGTAGGAATTCTTATGATCCCATAGCCGTCGTTTCCCACCGACACAGTTCTATGCTCAAATCAAATAAAAATATAATTTCAAACAAAACTCCCCCAGGACTGTTGTTTGTATGGACGGTACCCGTTGTTTCGGACTAGCTGTGGAGTGTGCTCGTTGGCGGAGGGGGAGTAAAAACTTTACCGTTCTATTTGGGAACCACCTATAATGTATCTAGCATGGAAGATACCGAGAACTCTTGATTGTTATGTTGACAATGACAGCACACCGCTCAAAATTATATTAATTTCTGTTTCAAAAAGCTCGAGCTCTGGCACCTCTGCAAATCCCTGCTTCCCTCTGTGAAGGGCCTATCTATTTACTTTTATTGCTGAGTCATCATCCTCTTATAAAAAGCACCAGTTAGAGAGCACCACTTTCATTTGTATGTGCTGTTATTAATTGATATTGAGTATGACTGTGACTAGATCTCCTTTTCCATGAATTACAATGTCTAGTCAATCCTTGATCTTCAGGGGTGCTCTGCATTTATGTTTTTCAATCTCAAAAAGGGCTAGGGAGATACCATTTTGTTATATCATATCATGATTGTTTTGAAAAAATGTTGTCATCCGATATTCATTATTATTACTCGCTAGTTTATTATGCCATTGATGTGAGTAAATGTGAGACCTAAATGTTATTGTCAATAGGGTTAGTTCGTAATCTTTGCTGAAAACCTGAATTCTGGCTATACATATTTGCAACAACAAGATCAAACAAAGTTTGTAAAAGTTTTTCTTTATCACTTTCAGTTTGTCAACAGAATTGCTTGAGGACAAGCAATGGGTTAAGCTTGGGGGAGTTGATACGTCTCCATCGTATCTACTTCTCCAAACTCTTTTGCCCTTGTTTTAGACTCTTATTTGCATGATTTGAATGGAACTAACCTGGACTGACTCTATTCAGCAGAATTGCCTTGGTGTTATTTTTGTGCAGAAATTAAAGTTCTCAGAATGACCTAAATATTTATGGAGAATATTTTTGGAATAAATAAAAAATATTGGCAAAAGAATCAACCAGAGGGGACCCACCAGTTGTCCACAAGGGTGGAGGGGCACGCCCCCTACCTTGTGGGTCCCCTGGACCTCCTCCGACCCTAACTCCAACTCTATATATTCACGTTCGGGGAGAAAAAAATAGAGAGAAGGATTCATCATGTTTTACAATAAGGAGTCGCCGCCACCTCCTGTTCTTCATCGGGTGGGCAGATCTGGAGTCTGTTCGGGGCTCCCGAGAGGGGATCCGTCGCCATCATCATCACCACCCTTCCTCCGTCACCAATTTCATGATGCTCACCGCCGTGCGTGAGTAATTCCATCATAGGCTTGCTGGACGGTGATGGGTTGGATGAGATTTATCATGTAATCAAATTAGTTTTGTTAGGGTTTGATCCCCAGTATCCACTATGTTTTGAGATTGGTGTTGCTATGACTTTGCTATGCTTAATGCTTGTCACTAGGGCCCGAGTGCCATGATTTCATATCTGAACCTATTATGTTTTCATGAATATATTTGTGTTCTTGATCCTATCTCACTACTCCAGGATGCTGCTAACGCGACACTACGATCAGAGACCCTTCGAGAAACTGTGTGTGATGCAATAATCGCAAATGGTGCTGTTTGAAAACCGTCAGAAATGTATAAAACGTTTGCGATGACGGATGCATCAAACACGGTTCAGGTTTTATTTGCGTGTGCGATGAAGGACATATGGTTCAGTTCAATGAACTATTTGCAATGAGGAGCAACAAAAGAAATGGCAGGCAGATGATGGCGTGTGCGTTACACAGCATACGGTTCACTCAGATGAACTATTTGTGATTAGGCAACACAAAAGAAACGGCCAACTAGATCAAAGGTGTGTGCGATATACGGCATGCGGTTCACTCGGATGAACTGTTTGCGTTGAGACTTGAGAACAGAAATGGTTCAAATGAACAAGATGTGTGTGATACGAGGCAAACAGGTCTGTAATAGGAGACGTGTGCGAAGACCGATAACAACACAGACGATTACTGCTAACAAGCTGTGTGTGTTGTGAGCAAACGATTGCTGGTATACAGTTGTGAGTGATTGATGAAAACATCACCGACGAGTTCCATTGTTTAGTCCGTGTGTGATGTGTTTTTGTTTGTCCGCACAACATCTACCCTCTATCTACAGCATCAACATATATACTTAAAAAGACAGCATTGCATAACCAAATTAAGCATACAATTACACAAGTGACTACACACATAACATTTCCACACACCAAAGAAAGCAATTACATGCATACTAAAGTAGGAGAAACGAGGATCTAATCATCTCCTTATTGTTGCGACGATGCTTGCCATTGCTCTGCTTCCGGCTGGATCCCTGGTCGTTTTGGGGAAGGAGGGACTTCCTCATGTCAATGATCCTCCTGTACATGCCGTAGCTCGTGTACGCCTCCTTGGCCGCGTACACGACGTGAGCTTTGTCGAGTTTCTCCATCCAGGCCAAGTGCCAGGCACGCTTGTCCTTGTTGCACGAATCCTTCATGTCTCTGTAGTAGGGATCGATAATGGCCTCGGCGAGGTGAACCAGTGAGTCCTTCTCATGCTCCTTGATGCCCCTGATCTTGTATTGGCCCTGGATGTCGATTCTGGCAGGCGATGCCCGAATTCTCGAGCGCGTTTACATCGTTGGTGATGTCCACCATAGCGAACATGTAGTGGGGCTGCTGACAAACCTTGCGAAACGCTCGCAAGGCCTTGTGGCCAGGTAGTAGTGGTAGACGACGACGTGGTGGCGCACGCACATCTAGGCGACAGCGACCTTGGGATGAGACCCGGCACGAGCGTGGGTGTACTCGAGGTCGAACTCGACCACCTTGTACTTCTCCTCGGCAAGCAACAACTCCATGATGTGGATGGAGTGCTCCGCCCAGACCGGGTCGTTGGTGTACACCACCGAGAGGTCCATGAACCTTCTGTGGGTGTCCACCACGGCACACATGGTGAACTGCTGCTTGTTGTTGGCAGCCGCTCGGAGCGCCATTGGAGCCGTGCAGGATACCCTCTAAGAATTTCTCATGGTGGGTGTGCTTCTTGCAATGGTGGGGCGCGATCGAAAGGTTGAAGAGACACATGGGTAGGTTAAATGGCCGCTGGAATAAATTGGGCCGGCCGGCCTGTAATCATCACGTCTTGTCACGGCGTTCATAGCGGAGGATTCCAGAATCCAGTGCATGCTTGACAACACCGCACCCCAGGCGTGGGCTCGAAGAGCCTATTCCCGCGCTACCGCGATGTTTACCGTGCAAGCTTCCTGCCCAGCTAGTTTGGCCACGCGTCGGCTAGAAGAGGGACAAATCATGGGCGTTTATTGGCAAAAACCTTTGTAAAAACAAAGTGTGTGGAATGACTTCGGTCATAAGTTTAACCTTGGGTGATGAGGTCAAAGTTACACAGAAGGGTGATGATGGACACTCAAGTGCGATAATTAATTCTGCGCTCTACAGTGCACACGGTGGAAGAAACTAACTGTGTGCAATATTGTCGAAGATCGCAGTCGAGTTAGCTATACAGATCATGTGCTGTGAGATCGACAAGGTAAACTGATTCGAGAATGGTTAATAAAATCTAAGACCATTGCATATTAAGGTCAAAATAGTGCTAGCAATATACGAGTCTCATACGATGCCATTTCAACGATTGTACCACAAAAGCTCGAAATGTTACAAGGTTCAAATTCCAGAGTTATATGGCTCAAATTCGAAGATTACAAGGTTCAAACTGATATTAGAAATGAAATCCAGCTCATCAGCTGCAAACGCTCGCGCTGATGCGCTGAACATGGATATCAGAGAGGTTCAAACTAATATCACTGCTTCTAAGTCTGGCTTCAAAACCTCACAATTTTTGCAAAGGGGTCAGCCACTGAGAAGTCATGTATGGGGTTGACCCGATGACTTCCGGCTACTCTGTCATTTGAAGTTACAAAATGAAATTTAGCTTTTTTGGAGCCTGCTCCATTCTGCCGCAGGCGCTGATCAACAGACCATTCATTTTTGCAAAATAAATGTAGGGCAAACCTCATTTCCTTCAGCACCCTTGCTCTGAGAACAAAGAACCTGGCGAATATAATCTCCGATAAGGTCCCTCGGCAGGAGTTCAAATTAATTTCTGAGAGATGCAGATCTAGGCATTCGACGTGATTGTTATATTGTATCACATTATCCACCACTGGGCCTAATCTTATCTGCGAAAGAAGAAAACGTGTTAGTGCCTACATGCAGTTTTGAACACTACTACAGGCCTAGCTATTTGGTTTGCAGGATTTGTAAAATGCACTAACATGCCATCTTCGATCTGAGATGCTTAACATGGGCATTTGATTACATTCTAGAAAAATGTAGCCTTCTTCACAAGATGTTGGAGTGGGTGAAAAGTTCCCTAAGAAAACTAGTACAGATGAATCCACAGGAGAAATGCTTATTAAATGTAACCATATGGATCAAGCAACCAATATGGGGGGGGGGGCATGTATGTACTGAAATCCTCCAAAAGAACCTTCAAATCGTATTACATTATCATTGTAAACTTGGAAAATGGTGTCACAAATTGAACTCCCTTATGGTTAACATTTAAGAGGAAAGGAACATCACCTCGATATATAGCTTCTCCAGGCAGGGAAGGCATATCAGGAAATTGATAACTTGCTCCAGGTCGGGCCCGATAGATTCTAGTGTCAAGGCCTTCACTGTGCGCAGTTTCGGGGTCAAGCTTGTCGGAATCATTTTCTGAATGACAGACGAACAAACATCTTCAAAATTAGAAATAATGTTAATTTGTAGAAGGAGAGGTAGAAGGCGGCTGTTGTACCTGAACGGTTGTGGATCCAATAACAAGTTTGGAGTATTTGTCAGACGAGTAGCCCACCGCTGTCAATTTTGGCGCAGAAATGACACTGATTCTTGTTGGACCTTCTTGATCAACTACAAGTAATCTCTCAAGTGTAGGTGTGTCCTGGATGACCATACCATGGTCCACCTTTTGTGATGTCTTCCTGTCGCACCAGGAACACACATAAATAGTCCGGAGAGTCATGGAGGTGATGTGGAAGGTACTCAACCCATTGATCGCCTGAAGATGAAGGTACTCGAGTGCAGTACAGCCACGGAGCAGGCGCTCCATGTCACCCTTTGAGAGGCAGACGACGATGAGCTCGAGGTGCTTTAGTCGTGGTAGAATAAGAGCGGGCGCGTCATTAAGGGGTGGGAAATGGCAGTTCGTGAACTTGGCGACGTGCAGCGTGGGCAAGAGGCGGACTACGGACGTTGGCAGCGACGGCATATGCCCATCATCAAAAGTGAGCTCGTCGAGCTGATCTAGGGCGGGGGATCGGAACCAGTCGTCAAGCTTGGCTCGGTCCTTGCCGTTGGAACGGAACTTGCCCATTCTAAGGCCTTTGATTGGGCCAAGGTGACTGCCAAGGATCTTGGAGAACGCATCCAAGCTTTTGCGATAGCCATGGCAGAGCTCGTGGGTGTCGATGAGGTCGAGAGGGCTGGAGTTCCATAGGAGGCACCACCGCCGGGAAAGGAGGGTTGTCCACGCCCCATATTTGATTGGGAGGAGGGAGATGATGACACTCAACATATCATCGGGGAGGCTGCTGATTAAGTCTAGGCCTGCTGGAGTCACTTGCGGTTCTGCCTCGCCCCGCCTCCGCTTGTTGGCAGCCCCGTTCTCCACCTCCGGAGTCTCCTTGTCAGCGGCACTTTTTGATAGAAATGGGAGTACATGGAATATTTAGTTAAAACAGGGCAATAGAATAGTGTATTGGTAACTAGAAGTTATTAGGTAGGGATATAGTAAGAAAACAGAATAACAATTGGTTGCTTAAATACTACATAATTCATTTGACATTGCTGGGTAAGTCAACATATGCAGATAGTTGAAACGAAAGCTTACTTCGAACAAAGTCTGGACAGAAGATTTTGTCGGGGAAGTTAGCATATGTCTCATGACCAGGCCCTTTTATGTGCAGTGCAATTTTAGTGCTAGCTTTCAGCACATAAAACTTTGCAATTTCATTCCAAAAGCCAGTGCCAAAATAGTAGTCACCACGTTCATCAAGTCTTACAGTAGCAACGATTGTAAATCCATGGTTTGTGTGCAGTATGACATCCGTGGAGCCCTGATCTATGTAAAGGGAAAAATTGTGCACTACATAATCTGTTGCATAGCGAAGGATGTCCTGCAGAAAATGGTAGGATTGTTAAAGAAAATATGGTAACATGCAAATATGGGCCCAAATTGAAAGAACTATACAGCAGTTGAAATTGAAGGACAAAAATCTATAAATAAACAGATAGGGTAAACATGATGTCATGGAAAAATGAGAGTAATCGAAAGAATAATACATCATTAATTTGCCTAATATAGAAAGAAGAGGGAAAAAATCCCCTTTGAAGTATATGGTGCATGTGGCACCTTTTATCCAAATGTAGCAATATTTAGAATATGTTTAGGAAAGTAGGCCATGCCAACTGATTTAGGGTGATATTGGACATACCGCGCGTGTCCTCAAGTTATCTGGTACGATGAGATGGAATCTCTGGCGGCGGTCGCAAAGTCCTGAAGTATCAGCGCACTGTACATTCTATGAATGAAAGAAAACCCTCAAATCAGCTTGAATAAAAATAAATTCACGGCGATTTCCGCCGGGTGATTAAAGGAGGCAGATGAACTGGGATAAGAGATGAGATAATATCTCGTTAAATTAGTTACCTTGTCGTCCATGAGAAAGAACCCTCAGTATGGCAGATTCCCCAACCGAGCGGAGATGGGTCGACCGCGAGGAGCGTCGAGAAAGTCGATGGCGATAGGCGGCGGCAAGCTGAAGTGGCGAAATGCGGTGGGCTTTGCCGGCAGCCTGGCGGCGGCGGCAGGCAATGAGCTAAGTGTTTACCGCCGCGATAGGCGGTGCCATGCCATAGACACAGAGGAGCTTGTTCAGGTGTGAATCGGGAATGTACCGGAGGGGCCGAGGGGGTGGCGTGCGGGGTGAGGGTTTTTGTGACGTGGGGATAGTGAGGGTTTTCTTTTTTTCTTTTTTGAATTGGGTGGTGAGGGTTTTCCGTCCCACAAAGAATTTTGAGGGCGACGGTTTGCTAGGGCGAACCATGTGTGATTGACGCAGCAGGCAAAAGGAAAGTCATTGCACACGGTTCCAATTTTGGGAACCGTGTGTGATTGACGTACTACCTTCGTCCTGGTTTATTGGTCCCACGTTGTAATTTTTACCAAAATTTGGCGAAATATTTAACATACTCAGACATAGATAATAAGCGTACACGTACATAAGCATAGTTCAACCGTCATTAAGCATACTCAAGCATACATAAATATGAGAGTAATCGAAAGAACAATACATCACTAATTTGCCTAATATAGAAAGAAGAGGGGAAAATCCTCTTTGACGTATATGGTGCATGTGGCACCTTTTATCCAAATGTAGCAATATTTAGAATATGTTCAGGAAAGTAGGCCGTGCCAACCGATTTAGGGTGACATTGAACATACCGCGCGCGTCCTCAAGTTATGTGGTACGATGAGATGGAATCTCTGGCGGCGGTCGCCAAGTCTTGAAGTGTCGGCGCACTGTACATTCTATGAATGAAAGAAAAACCCTCAAATCAGCTCGAATAAAAATGAATTCATGGCGATTTCCGCCGGGTGATTAAAGGAGTTAGATGAACTGGGTAAGAGATGAGATAATATCTCGTTAAATTAGTTACCTTGTCGTCCATGAGAAAGAACCCTCGGTACGGCGGATTCCCCAACCGAGTGGAGCTGGGTCGACCGCGAGTAGCGTCGAGAAAGTTGATGGTGATAGGCGGCGGCAAGCAGAAGTGGCGAAATGCGTTGGGCTTTGCCAGCAGCCTGGCGGTGGTGGCAGGCGTCGAGCTAAGTTTTTACCGCCGTGATAGGCGGTGCCATGGCTTAGATGCGGAGGAGCTTGTGCAGGTGTGAACGGGGAATGTACTGGAGAGGCCGAGGGGGTGGCTGGCGGGGTGAGGGTTTTTGTGACGTGGGGATGGTGAGGGTTTTCTTTTTTCTTTTTTGAATTGGGTGGTGAGGGTTTTCTGTCCCACAAAGAATTTTGGGGGCGACTGTTTGCTAGAGCGAACCGTGTGTGATTGACGTAGCAGGAAAAATGAAAGTCATTGCACACGGTTCCAATTTTGGAAACCGTGTGTGATTGACGTACTACCTCCGTCCTGGTTTATTGGTCCCCCGTTGTAATTTTTACCAAAATTTGGCGAAATATTTAACATAGTCAGACATAGATAATAAGCGTACACGTACATAAGCATAGTTCAACCATAAGCACATAGTTCAACCGTCATTAAGCATACTCAAGCGTACATAGTTCGGTCCATCCCACATCTCATCTCACATGCGGCCCGCACGATCCTGAAGCTTCTCCAGGTACTCGGCGTACGTGTCGTGCGCCAGCCTGCGAGAAATAATTCTGCTTGAAGGAGCCAACGGCCCGTCCTCTTGCATGCACCAGAACACTTAGATACCCATCATGAATCTTGTGGTTGGAAAATGGGCATCCATAGCCGTCGTTCCAGGTCCTAATACGCCTGTTATGCATTCCCGCATAAAGCTCCCTCAGGATTCGCCTCTTGTCCCTCCTCTCGGCATCTTCATCCTCACTGTCCACATCATCAGACAACACCTATACAAATAGTAAAACAAATTTGGCATCAAATCACTGATTACATGCCGTGAAGTAGGATTCAGAATTTATCGTTATTTATTTATACATATCCAGAGATTATGGTTTGATTTTTAAGCACAGTCGTCTATGTACAGACCAATCTTGAACAAAATAATGGCACAAACATAGGTAGGTCATTCAAATTTAATTGTCTAGTCATGGCTAGGAATTATTAGCACAAACACTAACCCTAGTCGGATTACTAGCAGAAATCATTTGCACAGATGAAACAACTAATCACTTATCACATGTACCATTCAAACAATCAAGACACTACACGGATCTAACGAAACTTACTTAGATTTCATGGATTGGGAGAACATAACCACATGATTTCTGTTCCAAAAAGGGGGAGGCAGGAGTAACTAGAGAAACACTATGATCTATTTGACACATAAATTGGTATAGATGGCTAACCAGCTGTCTGTCGTCGTCGGAGTCGTCGCCGGAGTGGTCGTCGGAGTCGTCGCCGGAGTGGTCATTGGAGTCGTCGACGGAGTGGTCGTCGGAATCGGTGTGGAACTCTGCCTCCGGCTGTGGAAGCTCGACACCGTCGACGACGTCAGGGTGCAGCGATAACTCGCCGGCGGTGATGGCAACCTCTGTCTCCATCTCGACGCCGTGCTCCGGTGCTTTAGCAGCCCCGGCGTCGCCACTCCCTCCGATGGGGCGCTTCGGCGACATCCTCATACACTGACGGCTTTGAGGACTGAGAGCGGCATTGAGGATGCACACGGAGAGACAGAGGTTGCGGGAGTAGTGGGAGAGAGGTGGGCGGCGGTCAAACCAATGGCTCGCCTCCCAGTGAGCCTGCGCACCGGACAGCTGGCATGCCTACCAAAGTTTCACACAGCTACTCGCACGCCTCCCGATGACACTACGCAGCGAGCACGCCTCCGTCAATTCACACAGCTTCACGCACGCCTCCCCGTCTGCCTGCATGGCGGACTGCTCGCATGCGTCCCGTCAACTCACGTCTGCTCGCACGCCACACGGGTCGTGCGGTGGCACGTATATTGTTTTTCTATTTGGATGATTAATGCTGCCGCTTTATTGCTTAACCGAAGCATGGCATGTATCCATTGTTAGTCTAACACTCACGGTTCGAATAAATAATCCGTTTGGGATATTGGTTCGCAATTATTAATAATATCCCGTCTATTATTAGATAAAGATTACATCAAAACTGGTCTCAAATTTGACAAAAAAAAGTACAATGCCACTTTGTATTGGTGTCCATATGACAACACGATAAGTTTCATGAACTTCAAATAAGTTTTGGATGTACTAGAATTTAAAAATCAAGATTGTCAATGTTTGAAATTTGTTGCACGGGGAGTAAACATGCACCTAGTGAGAAACATGTGTTTTTGCAGTCCATTTAGGTGCACTGTCACGTGTGCATGTAGCTCAAATTTGATTTTTTTACATTATACCCATAGAAAATCAATCAATCAATGTACTAAAACGTCTTAAAGATCTCTGTGATTTTTTTGAAATTAAAACGTCCCTCCTTTGGTAACATGTATATTCACCGCGGGATAACTAATTTAACATGCATCGTAGTTGCGGTGGATTCATGGTGTGTGTGTGGGTGTGTGCGTCTGGGGGTGGCGGGTGGCTCGCAGTACACTACGAGTTGTGAGCCACCGTGTGGGTTGGCCGTTTTGTTAGGCAGGCTGGTGCCACATCAAAGTCGTGAAATCGTTATTTAAAACATTACACAACCCTTTCATACATAAATGTTTTGGCCACATGAAGTCGATGGTTGTCCTACACGACACTCGATACTCGCGTGTGAAATTTTCTGTGGGCCCGTGAGGTCGTCGTCCATCACTTTGACGAACAGCCGGCAGTGAGGTTAATTTGACCAGCAAGGTAGAATCTTTTTTGTTTGTGTTATGGTGGTATATAGTACGCGTCGAAGAGGTGGGGGGGGGGACTAGCATATATACTATACTTATGCGTCCGTGAACAAGTACACCTCACTCAGTGTCAGGACTTTTTGGTTACCGAGGCACGTGCCACATAGAAATTGTGAAATTGGTTATTCAAACATCACACAACACCTTTTTGGGCCACATGCATATATATCATCGATGCATGCATGCATGCATCACTTTGACCTACATCGGGAGAGGTTAATTAATTTCACCGTCGATGAGGATTCTTTTGGGTTGTACATATATTACGGCAGTAGCATATAGTATGCGGTGAAGAGGGGGGAAGGGGACCATCATATGTAGTACGCTTGATATGAACCTCGCTCTGTGTGGGTGCATGGTTTATGGTTTTTGATGCATGTGGCACATCAAAGTTGTGCATTTTGGGTATTCAACATATATATGTTTGGCCCACATGCAAAGCGGTGGTGGTTGTCCTCTCGCACCCACTTAAGCGGTTATCAGCGATATCGATGCTTTCCATCTGTGGGCCCGCTTGATCCATCACTTCTTTTTGCCTGACAACAAGAGAGGTTAATTTGACTTAGGAGGGGATTATTATTTTTGCTCTAGGATGACATGTATGATACACTTTGAGCACACACACATGCATGTGTACGCATGAATCCCTCCCATCGAGTCGAAGTGGCTAGTACAACGACACAATCATGAACCGATCTCGCTCTGTGTGGGGAGCTAGTGTACGATTTTGGACACACGCGCTAGATCAATGTTGTGTATTCAAACATGCAACATGCATGCACGCATCACCTCCATACATATGCATGTAGTGGTTTCCTTCGAACGATACACTCCCTCGCGTGGTTATCGGCGACAAGCCTATATATTCGTGGCCCCACGTGGACATCCATGATCACCTTGACCAACAACAAGATAGGTGGGCATGGTAGATTCTTCATTTGGTTCGTGTTATCGTAGTATAGGTCATGGTGAGATTCAGACCTAATTAAGTTTGAGCGCATATACTATGCACACATGCATGCATATATGAATCCCCGTCGTTGGCTTGAAGTGTGGTGTAACATGCATATGCATCGTCAACCTAACCCTCACTCAGTGTGGGGATTTCTAGTTCAAAATCACGGTGCCACATCAAAGTTGTTCCATTGTTACTCAAAAACACACCTCTCCATACATATGTTTGGGCCACACACATGCAGTGGTTGTCTTCGGGGACTAGCTACTTGCGTGAGTATTGGCAAGCTAGCCCATCTCCGGGGTCGCATGGACGGCCATCACTTTGAGCAACAACAATAGAGAGGTTGTACGACCAAGGTGGATTATTCTTGGTCTGTTTTACAATACATCTTGGTGAGATATATGCCTCTCTGGCCCGCCGACTGGAAGTGTGTGTGGGGGTGGGGGTTGCTACATCGCACTTTGCTAGGTGAACCTCGATTGGGGGGCATGCATTCATAGCTTAATTAGGATTCCCTTCA